>NW_026278124.1:60000-82500 GCF_023373465.1 Oncorhynchus keta | reverse complement strand
TCTCTCTCTACACCAAGTCACTCAGCTCTGTCATATCCTCACATGGTCTCTCCTATCACTGCTATGAGGATGGACCTCTCCTCTTCTCTCTATAGACCAAGTCACTGGTCATATCCTCACATGGTCTCTCCTATCACTGCTATGAGGATGGACCTCTCCTCTTCTCTCTCTACACCAAGTCACTGGTCATATCCTCACATGGTCTCTCCTATCACTGCTATGAGGATGGACCTCTCCTCTTCTCTCTATAGACCAAGTCACTGGTCATATCCTCACATGGTCTCTCCTATCACTGCTATGAGGATGGACCTCTCCTCTTCTCTCTATAGACCAAGTCACTGGTCATATCATCACATGGTCTCTCCTATCACTGCTATGAGGATGGACCTCTCCTCTTCTCTCTATAGACCAAGTCACTGGTCATATCCTCACATGGTCTCTCCTATCACTGCTATGAGGATGGACCTCTCCTCTTCTCTCTCTACACCAAGTCACTGGTCATATCCTCACATGGTCTCTCCTATCACTGCTATGAGGATGGACCTCTCCTCTTCTCTCTATAGACCAAGTCACTGGTCATATCCTCACATGGTCTCTCCTATCACTGCTATGAGGATGGACCTCTCCTCTTCTCTCTATAGACCAAGTCACTGGTCATATCATCACATGGTCTCTCCTATCACTGCTATGAGGATGGACCTCTCCTCTTCTCTCTATAGACCAAGTCACTGGTCATATCCTCACATGGTCTCTCCTATCACTGCTATGAGGATGGACCTCTCCTCTACTCTCTCTATAGACCAAGTCACTGGTCATATCCTCACATGGTCTCTCCTATCACTGCTATGAGGATGGACCTCTCCTCTTCTCTCTATAGACCAAGTCACTGGTCATATCATCACATGGTCTCTCCTATCACTGCTATGAGGATGGACCTCTCCTCTTCTCTCTCTACACCAAGTCACTGGTCATATCATCACATGGTCTCTCCTATCACTGCTATGAGGATGGACCTCTCCTCTACTCTCTCTACACCAAGTCACTGGTCATATCCTCACATGGTCTCTCCTATCACTGCTATGAGGATGGACCTCTCCTCTACTCTCTATAGACCAAGTCACTGGTCATATCATCACATGGTCTCTCCTATCACTGCTATGAGGATGGACCTCTCCTCTTCTCTCTATAGACCAAGTCACTGGTCATATCCTCACATGGTCTCTCCTATCACTGCTATGAGGATGGACCTCTCCTCTCCTCTCTATAGACCAAGTCACTGGTCATATCCTCACATGGTCTCTCCTATCACTGCTATGAGGATGGACCTCTCCTCTTCTCTCTATAGACCAAGTCACTGGTCATATCCTCACATGGTCTCTCCTATCACTGCTATGAGGATGGACCTCTCCTCTTCTCTCTATAGACCAAGTCACTGGTCATATCCTCACATGGTCTCTCCTATCACTGCTATGAGGATGGACCTCTCCTCTACTCTCTACACCAAGTCACTGGTCATATCCTCACATGGTCTCTCCTATCACTGCTATGAGGATGGACCTCTCCTCTCCTCTCTATAGACCAAGTCACTGGTCATATCCTCACATGGTCTCTCCTATCACTGCTATGAGGATGGACCTCTACTCTCCTCTCTCTATAGACCAAGTCACTCAGCTCTGTCATATCCTCACATGGTCTCTCCTATCACTGCTATGAGGATGGACCTCTCCTCTTCTCTCTCTACACCAAGTCACTCAGCTCTGTCATATCCTCACATGGTCTCTCCTATCACTGCTATGAGGATGGACCTCTCCTCTTCTCTCTCTACACCAAGTCACTGGTCATATCCTCACATGGTCTCTCCTATCACTGCTATGAGGATGTACCTCTCCTCTTCTCTCTCTACACCAAGTCACTCAGCTCTGTCATATCCTCACATGGTCTCTCCTATCACTGCTATGAGGATGGACCTCTCCTCTTCTCTCTATAGACCAAGTCACTGGTCATATCATCACATGGTCTCTCCTATCACTGCTATGAGGATGGACCTCTCCTCTTCTCTCTATAGACCAAGTCACTGGTCATATCCTCACATGGTCTCTCCTATCACTGCTATGAGGATGGACCTCTCCTCTCCTCTCTATAGACCAAGTCACTGGTCATATCATCACATGGTCTCTCCTATCACTGCTATGAGGATGGACCTCTCCTCTTCTCTCTCTACACCAAGTCACTGGTCATATCCTCACATGGTCTCTCCTATCACTGCTATGAGGATGGACCTCTCCTCTCCTCTCTATAGACCAAGTCACTGGTCATATCATCACATGGTCTCTCCTATCACTGCTATGAGGATGGACCTCTCCTCTACTCTCTCTATAGACCAAGTCACTGGTCATATCATCACATGGTCTCTCCTATCACTGCTATGAGGATGGACCTCTCCTCTTCTCTCTCTACACCAAGTCACTGGTCATATCCTCACATGGTCTCTCCTATCACTGCTATGAGGATGGACCTCTCCTCTTCTCTCTCTATAGACCAAGTCACTGGTCATATCCTCACATGGTCTCTCCTATCACTGCTATGAGGATGGACCTCTCCTCTCCTCTCTATAGACCAAGTCACTGGTCATATCATCACATGGTCTCTCCTATCACTGCTATGAGGATGGACCTCTCCTCTTCTCTCTCTACACCAAGTCACTGGTCATATCCTCACATGGTCTCTCCTATCACTGCTATGAGGATGGACCTCTCCTCTTCTCTCTCTATAGACCAAGTCACTGGTCATATCATCACATGGTCTCTCCTATCACTGCTATGAGGATGGACCTCTCCTCTTCTCTCTATAGACCAAGTCACTGGTCATATCCTCACATGGTCTCTCCTATCACTGCTATGAGGATGGACCTCTCCTCTCCTCTCTATAGACCAAGTCACTGGTCATATCCTCACATGGTCTCTCCTATCACTGCTATGAGGATGGACCTCTCCTCTTCTCTCTCTACACCAAGTCACTGGTCATATCCTCACATGGTCTCTCCTATCACTGCTATGAGGATGGACCTCTCCTCTCCTCTCTATAGACCAAGTCACTGGTCATATCCTCACATGGTCTCTCCTATCACTGCTATGAGGATGGACCTCTCCTCTTCTCTCTATAGACCAAGTCACTGGTCATATCCTCACATGGTCTCTCCTATCACTGCTATGAGGATGGACCTCTCCTCTCCTCTCTATAGACCAAGTCACTGGTCATATCCTCACATGGTCTCTCCTATCACTGCTATGAGGATGGACCTCTCCTCTCCTCTCTCTCTATAGACCAAGTCACTGGTCATATCCTCACATGGTCTCTCCTATCACTGCTATGAGGATGGACCTCTCCTCTCCTCTCTATAGACCAAGTCACTGGTCATATCCTCACATGGTCTCTCCTATCACTGCTATGAGGATGGACCTCTACTCTTCTCTCTCTACACCAAGTCACTGGTCATATCCTCACATGGTCTCTCCTATCACTGCTATGAGGATGGACCTCTCCTCTTCTCTCTATAGACCAAGTCACTGGTCATATCCTCACATGGTCTCTCCTATCACTGCTATGAGGATGGACCTCTCCTCTCCTCTCTATAGACCAAGTCACTGGTCATATCATCACATGGTCTCTCCTATCACTGCTATGAGGATGGACCTCTCCTCTTCTCTCTCTATAGACCAAGTCACTGGTCATATCATCACATGGTCTCTCCTATCACTGCTATGAGGATGGACCTCTCCTCTTCTCTCTCTATAGACCAAGTCACTGGTCATATCATCACATGGTCTCTCCTATCACTGCTATGAGGATGGACCTCTCCTCTCCTCTCTATAGACCAAGTCACTGGTCATATCATCACATGGTCTCTCCTATCACTGCTATGAGGATGGACCTCTCCTCTTCTCTCTCTATAGACCAAGTCACTGGTCATATCATCACATGGTCTCTCCTATCACTGCTATGAGGATGGACCTCTCCTCTTCTCTCTCTATAGACCAAGTCACTGGTCATATCATCACATGGTCTCTCCTATCACTGCTATGAGGATGGACCTCTCCTCTCCATAGACCAAGTCACTGGTCATATCATCACATGGTCTCTCCTATCACTGCTATGAGGATGGACCTCTCCTCTTCTCTCTCTATAGACCAAGTCACTGGTCATATCATCACATGGTCTCTCCTATCACTGCTATGAGGATGGACCTCTCCTCTTCTCTCTCTATAGACCAAGTCACTGGTCATATCATCACATGGTCTCTCCTATCACTGCTATGAGGATGGACCTCTCCTCTACTCTCTATAGACCAAGTCACTGGTCATATCCTCACATGGTCTCTCCTATCACTGCTATGAGGATGGACCTCTCCTCTTCTCTCTCTACACCAAGTCACTCAGCTCTGTCATATCCTCACATGGTCTCTCCTATCACTGCTATGAGGATGGACCTCTCCTCTTCTCTCTATAGACCAAGTCACTGGTCATATCCTCACATGGTCTCTCCTATCACTGCTATGAGGATGGACCTCTCCTCTTCTCTCTCTACACCAAGTCACTGGTCATATCCTCACATGGTCTCTCCTATCACTGCTATGAGGATGGACCTCTCCTCTTCTCTCTATAGACCAAGTCACTGGTCATATCCTCACATGGTCTCTCCTATCACTGCTATGAGGATGGACCTCTCCTCTTCTCTCTATAGACCAAGTCACTGGTCATATCCTCACATGGTCTCTCCTATCACTGCTATGAGGATGGACCTCTCCTCTTCTCTCTATAGACCAAGTCACTGGTCATATCCTCACATGGTCTCTCCTATCACTGCTATGAGGATGGACCTCTCCTCTTCTCTCTCTACACCAAGTCACTGGTCATATCCTCACATGGTCTCTCCTATCACTGCTATGAGGATGGACCTCTCCTCTTCTCTCTATAGACCAAGTCACTGGTCATATCCTCACATGGTCTCTCCTATCACTGCTATGAGGATGGACCTCTCCTCTTCTCTCTATAGACCAAGTCACTGGTCATATCATCACATGGTCTCTCCTATCACTGCTATGAGGATGGACCTCTCCTCTTCTCTCTATAGACCAAGTCACTGGTCATATCCTCACATGGTCTCTCCTATCACTGCTATGAGGATGGACCTCTCCTCTCCTCTCTATAGACCAAGTCACTGGTCATATCATCACATGGTCTCTCCTATCACTGCTATGAGGATGGACCTCTACTCTTCTCTCTATAGACCAAGTCACTGGTCATATCATCACATGGTCTCTCCTATCACTGCTATGAGGATGGACCTCTCCTCTTCTCTCTCTACACCAAGTCACTGGTCATATCATCACATGGTCTCTCCTATCACTGCTATGAGGATGGACCTCTCCTCTACTCTCTCTACACCAAGTCACTGGTCATATCCTCACATGGTCTCTCCTATCACTGCTATGAGGATGGACCTCTCCTCTACTCTCTATAGACCAAGTCACTGGTCATATCATCACATGGTCTCTCCTATCACTGCTATGAGGATGGACCTCTCCTCTTCTCTCTATAGACCAAGTCACTGGTCATATCCTCACATGGTCTCTCCTATCACTGCTATGAGGATGGACCTCTCCTCTCCTCTCTATAGACCAAGTCACTGGTCATATCCTCACATGGTCTCTCCTATCACTGCTATGAGGATGGACCTCTCCTCTCCTCTCTATAGACCAAGTCACTGGTCATATCATCACATGGTCTCTCCTATCACTGCTATGAGGATGGACCTCTCCTCTTCTCTCTCTACACCAAGTCACTGGTCATATCCTCACATGGTCTCTCCTATCACTGCTATGAGGATGGACCTCTCCTCTACTCTCTCTACACCAAGTCACTGGTCATATCCTCACATGGTCTCTCCTATCACTGCTATGAGGATGGACCTCTCCTCTCCTCTCTATAGACCAAGTCACTGGTCATATCCTCACATGGTCTCTCTTATCACTGCTATGAGGATGGACCTCTACTCTCCTCTCTCTATAGACCAAGTCACTGCTCTGTCATCCTCACATGGTCTCTCCTATCACTGCTATGAGGATGGACCTCTCCTCTTCTCTCTCTACACCAAGTCACTCAGCTCTGTCATATCCTCACATGGTCTCTCCTATCACTGCTATGAGGATGGACCTCTCCTCTTCTCTCTCTACACCAAGTCACTGGTCATATCCTCACATGGTCTCTCCTATCACTGCTATGAGGATGGACCTCTCCTCTTCTCTCTCTACACCAAGTCACTGGTCATATCCTCACATGGTCTCTCCTATCACTGCTATGAGGATGTACCTCTCCTCTTCTCTCTCTACACCAAGTCACTGGTCTGTCATATCCTCACATGGTCTCTCCTATCACTGCTATGAGGATGGACCTCTCCTCTTCTCTCTCTACACCAAGTCACTGGTCATATCCTCACATGGTCTCTCCTATCACTGCTATGAGGATGGACCTCTCCTCTTCTCTCTATAGACCAAGTCACTGGTCATATCCTCACATGGTCTCTCCTATCACTGCTATGAGGATGGACCTCTCCTCTTCTCTCTCTACACCAAGTCACTGGTCATATCCTCACATGGTCTCTCCTATCACTGCTATGAGGATGGACCTCTCCTCTTCTCTCTCTACACCAAGTCACTGGTCATATCCTCACATGGTCTCTCCTATCACTGCTATGAGGATGGACCTCTCCTCTTCTCTCTCTACACCAAGTCACTGGTCATATCCTCACATGGTCTCTCCTATCACTGCTATGAGGATGGACCTCTCCTCTCTCTCTCTACACCAAGTCACTGGTCATATCCTCACATGGTCTCTCCTATCACTGCTATGAGGATGGACCTCTCCTCTTCTCTCTCTACACCAAGTCACTGGTCATATCCTCACATGGTCTCTCCTATCACTGCTATGAGGATGGACCTCTCCTCTTCTCTCTCTACACCAAGTCACTGGTCATATCCTCACATGGTCTCTCCTATCACTGCTATGAGGATGGACCTCTCCTCTCCTCTCTATAGACCAAGTCACTGGTCATATCCTCACATGGTCTCTCCTATCACTGCTATGAGGATGGACCTCTCCTCTTCTCTCTATAGACCAAGTCACTGGTCATATCCTCACATGGTCTCTCCTATCACTGCTATGAGGATGGACCTCTCCTCTCCTCTCTCTACACCAAGTCACTGGTCATATCCTCACATGGTCTCTCCTATCACTGCTATGAGGATGGACCTCTCCTCTCCTCTCTCTACACCAAGTCACTGGTCATATCCTCACATGGTCTCTCCTATCACTGCTATGAGGATGGACCTCTCCTCTTCTCTCTCTACACCAAGTCACTCAGCTCTGTCATATCCTCACATGGTCTCTCCTATCACTGCTATGAGGATGGACCTCTACTCTCCTCTCTCTACACCAAGTCACTGGTCATATCCTCACATGGTCTCTCCTATCACTGCTATGAGGATGGACCTCTACTCTCCTCTCTCTACACCAAGTCACTGGTCATATCCTCACATGGTCTCTCCTATCACTGCTATGAGGATGGACCTCTCCTCTCCTCTCTCTACACCAAGTCACTGGTCATATCCTCACATGGTCTCTCCTATCACTGCTATGAGGATGGACCTCTCCTCTCCTCTCTCTACACCAAGTCACTGGTCATATCCTCACATGGTCTCTCCTATCACTGCTATGAGGATGGACCTCTACTCTCCTCTCTCTACACCAAGTCACTGGTCATATCCTCACATGGTCTCTCCTATCACTGCTATGAGGATGGACCTCTCCTCTCCTCTCTATAGACCAAGTCACTGGTCATATCATCACATGGTCTCTCCTATCACTGCTATGAGGATGGACCTCTCCTCTCCTCTCTATAGACCAAGTCACTGGTCATATCATCACATGGTCTCTCCTATCACTGCTATGAGGATGGACCTCTCCTCTCCTCTCTATAGACCAAGTCACTGGTCATATCCTCACATGGTCTCTCCTATCACTGCTATGAGGATGGACCTCTCCTCTTCTCTCTCTACACCAAGTCACTCAGCTCTGTCATATCCTCACATGGTCTCTCCTATCACTGCTATGAGGATGGACCTCTCCTCTCCTCTCTATAGACCAAGTCACTGGTCATATCCTCACATGGTCTCTCCTATCACTGCTATGAGGATGGACCTCTACTCTTCTCTCTCTACACCAAGTCACTGGTCATATCCTCACATGGTCTCTCCTATCACTGCTATGAGGATGGACCTCTCCTCTTCTCTCTCTACACCAAGTCACTGGTCATATCCTCACATGGTCTCTCCTATCACTGCTATGAGGATGGACCTCTCCTCTTCTCTCTCTACACCAAGTCACTCAGCTCTGTCATATCCTCACATGGTCTCTCCTATCACTGCTATGAGGATGGACCTCTCCTCTTCTCTCTCTACACCAAGTCACTCAGCTCTGTCATATCCTCACATGGTCTCTCCTATCACTGCTATGAGGAGGGACCTCTCCTCTACTCTCTCTATAGACCAAGTCACTGGTCATATCCTCACATGGTCTCTCCTATCACTGCTATGAGGATGGACCTCTCCTCTTCTCTCTCTACACCAAGTCACTGGTCATATCCTCACATGGTCTCTCCTATCACTGCTATGAGGATGGACCTCTCCTCTTCTCTCTCTATAGACCAAGTCACTGGTCATATCATCACATGGTCTCTCCTATCACTGCTATGAGGATGGACCTCTCCTCTCTCTCTCTACACCAAGTCACTGGTCATATCCTCACATGGTCTCTCCTATCACTGCTATGAGGATGGACCTCTCCTCTTCTCTCTCTATAGACCAAGTCACTGGTCATATCATCACATGGTCTCTCCTATCACTGCTATGAGGATGGACCTCTCCTCTACTCTCTATAGACCAAGTCACTGGTCATATCCTCACATGGTCTCTCCTATCACTGCTATGAGGATGGACCTCTCCTCTACTCTCTATAGACCAAGTCACTGGTCATATCCTCACATGGTCTCTCCTATCACTGCTATGAGGATGGACCTCTCCTCTCCTCTCTATAGACCAAGTCACTGGTCATATCCTCACATGGTCTCTCCTATCACTGCTATGAGGATGGACCTCTCCTCTCCTCTCTATAGACCAAGTCACTGGTCATATCCTCACATGGTCTCTCCTATCACTGCTATGAGGATGGACCTCTCCTCTCCTCTCTATAGACCAAGTCACTGGTCATATCCTCACATGGTCTCTCCTATCACTGCTATGAGGATGGACCTCTCCTCTCCTCTCTATAGACCAAGTCACTGGTCATATCATCACATGGTCTCTCCTATCACTGCTATGAGGATGGACCTCTCCTCTACTCTCTATAGACCAAGTCACTGGTCATATCATCACATGGTCTCTCCTATCACTGCTATGAGGATGGACCTCTCCTCTTCTCTCTATAGACCAAGTCACTGGTCATATCCTCACATGGTCTCTCCTATCACTGCTATGAGGATGGACCTCTCCTCTCCTCTCTATAGACCAAGTCACTGGTCATATCCTCACATGGTCTCTCCTATCACTGCTATGAGGATGGACCTCTCCTCTCCTCTCTATAGACCAAGTCACTGGTCATATCCTCACATGGTCTCTCCTATCACTGCTATGAGGATGGACCTCTCCTCTTCTCTCTCTACACCAAGTCACTGGTCATATCCTCACATGGTCTCTCCTATCACTGCTATGAGGATGGACCTCTCCTCTCCTCTCTATAGACCAAGTCACTGGTCATATCCTCACATGGTCTCTCCTATCACTGCTATGAGGATGGACCTCTCCTCCTCTCTCTATAGACCAAGTCACTGCTCTGTCATATCCTCACATGGTCTCTCCTATCACTGCTATGAGGATGGACCTCTCCTCTTCTCTCTATAGACCAAGTCACTGGTCATATCCTCACATGGTCTCTCCTATCACTGCTATGAGGATGGACCTCTCCTCTACTCTCTACACCAAGTCACTGGTCATATCCTCACATGGTCTCTCCTATCACTGCTATGAGGATGGACCTCTCCTCTTCTCTCTCTACACCAAGTCACTCAGCTCTGTCATATCCTCACATGGTCTCTCCTATCACTGCTATGAGGATGGACCTCTCCTCTCCTCTCTATAGACCAAGTCACTGGTCATATCATCACATGGTCTCTCCTATCACTGCTATGAGGATGGACCTCTCCTCTCCTCTCTATAGACCAAGTCACTGGTCATATCATCACATGGTCTCTCCTATCACTGCTATGAGGATGGACCTCTCCTCTCCTCTCTATAGACCAAGTCACTGGTCATATCCTCACATGGTCTCTCCTATCACTGCTATGAGGATGGACCTCTCCTCTTCTCTCTCTACACCAAGTCACTCAGCTCTGTCATATCCTCACATGGTCTCTCCTATCACTGCTATGAGGATGGACCTCTCCTCTCCTCTCTATAGACCAAGTCACTGGTCATATCCTCACATGGTCTCTCCTATCACTGCTATGAGGATGGACCTCTCCTCTTCTCTCTCTACACCAAGTCACTGGTCATATCCTCACATGGTCTCTCCTATCACTGCTATGAGGATGGACCTCTCCTCTTCTCTCTCTACACCAAGTCACTGGTCATATCCTCACATGGTCTCTCCTATCACTGCTATGAGGATGGACCTCTCCTCTTCTCTCTCTACACCAAGTCACTGCTCTGTCATATCCTCACATGGTCTCTCCTATCACTGCTATGAGGATGGACCTCTCCTCTTCTCTCTCTACACCAAGTCACTGCTCTGTCATATCCTCACATGGTCTCTCCTATCACTGCTATGAGGATGGACCTCTCCTCTTCTCTCTATAGACCAAGTCACTGGTCATATCCTCACATGGTCTCTCCTATCACTGCTATGAGGATGGACCTCTCCTCTACTCTCTCTATAGACCAAGTCACTGGTCATATCCTCACATGGTCTCTCCTATCACTGCTATGAGGATGGACCTCTCCTCTTCTCTCTCTACACCAAGTCACTGGTCATATCCTCACATGGTCTCTCCTATCACTGCTATGAGGATGGACCTCTCCTCTTCTCTCTCTATAGACCAAGTCACTGGTCATATCATCACATGGTCTCTCCTATCACTGCTATGAGGATGGACCTCTCCTCTCCTCTCTCTACACCAAGTCACTGGTCATATCCTCACATGGTCTCTCCTATCACTGCTATGAGGATGGACCTCTCCTCTTCTCTCTCTATAGACCAAGTCACTGGTCATATCATCACATGGTCTCTCCTATCACTGCTATGAGGATGGACCTCTCCTCTACTCTCTATAGACCAAGTCACTGGTCATATCCTCACATGGTCTCTCCTATCACTGCTATGAGGATGGACCTCTCCTCTACTCTCTATAGACCAAGTCACTGGTCATATCCTCACATGGTCTCTCCTATCACTGCTATGAGGATGGACCTCTCCTCTCCTCTCTATAGACCAAGTCACTGGTCATATCCTCACATGGTCTCTCCTATCACTGCTATGAGGATGGACCTCTCCTCTCCTCTCTATAGACCAAGTCACTGGTCATATCCTCACATGGTCTCTCCTATCACTGCTATGAGGATGGACCTCTCCTCTCCTCTCTATAGACCAAGTCACTGGTCATATCATCACATGGTCTCTCCTATCACTGCTATGAGGATGGACCTCTCCTCTACTCTCTATAGACCAAGTCACTGGTCATATCATCACATGGTCTCTCCTATCACTGCTATGAGGATGGACCTCTCCTCTTCTCTCTATAGACCAAGTCACTGGTCATATCCTCACATGGTCTCTCCTATCACTGCTATGAGGATGGACCTCTCCTCTCCTCTCTATAGACCAAGTCACTGGTCATATCCTCACATGGTCTCTCCTATCACTGCTATGAGGATGGACCTCTCCTCTCCTCTCTATAGACCAAGTCACTGGTCATATCATCACATGGTCTCTCCTATCACTGCTATGAGGATGGACCTCTCCTCTTCTCTCTCTACACCAAGTCACTGGTCATATCCTCACATGGTCTCTCCTATCACTGCTATGAGGATGGACCTCTCCTCTACTCTCTCTACACCAAGTCACTGGTCATATCCTCACATGGTCTCTCCTATCACTGCTATGAGGATGGACCTCTCCTCTCCTCTCTCTACACCAAGTCACTGGTCATATCCTCACATGGTCTCTCCTATCACTGCTATGAGGATGGACCTCTCCTCTCCTCTCTATAGACCAAGTCACTGGTCATATCATCACATGGTCTCTCCTATCACTGCTATGAGGATGGACCTCTCCTCTCCTCTCTATAGACCAAGTCACTGGTCATATCCACATGGTCTCTCCTATCACTGCTATGAGGATGGACCTCTCCTCTCCTCTCTATAGACCAAGTCACTGGTCATATCCTCACATGGTCTCTCCTATCACTGCTATGAGGATGGACCTCTCCTCTTCTCTCTCTACACCAAGTCACTCAGCTCTGTCATATCCTCACATGGTCTCTCCTATCACTGCTATGAGGATGGACCTCTCCTCTCCTCTCTATAGACCAAGTCACTGGTCATATCCTCACATGGTCTCTCCTATCACTGCTATGAGGATGGACCTCTCCTCTTCTCTCTCTACACCAAGTCACTGGTCATATCCTCACATGGTCTCTCCTATCACTGCTATGAGGATGGACCTCTCCTCTTCTCTCTCTACACCAAGTCACTGGTCATATCCTCACATGGTCTCTCCTATCACTGCTATGAGGATGGACCTCTCCTCTTCTCTCTCTACACCAAGTCACTCAGCTCTGTCATATCCTCACATGGTCTCTCCTATCACTGCTATGAGGATGGACCTCTCCTCTTCTCTCTCTACACCAAGTCACTGCTCTGTCATATCCTCACATGGTCTCTCCTATCACTGCTATGAGGATGGACCTCTCCTCTACTCTCTCTATAGACCAAGTCACTGGTCATATCCTCACATGGTCTCTCCTATCACTGCTATGAGGATGGACCTCTCCTCTTCTCTCTCTACACCAAGTCACTGGTCATATCCTCACATGGTCTCTCCTATCACTGCTATGAGGATGGACCTCTCCTCTTCTCTCTCTATAGACCAAGTCACTGGTCATATCATCACATGGTCTCTCCTATCACTGCTATGAGGATGGACCTCTCCTCTCCTCTCTCTACACCAAGTCACTGGTCATATCCTCACATGGTCTCTCCTATCACTGCTATGAGGATGGACCTCTCCTCTTCTCTCTCTATAGACCAAGTCACTGGTCATATCATCACATGGTCTCTCCTATCACTGCTATGAGGATGGACCTCTCCTCTACTCTCTATAGACCAAGTCACTGGTCATATCCTCACATGGTCTCTCCTATCACTGCTATGAGGATGGACCTCTCCTCTACTCTCTATAGACCAAGTCACTGGTCATATCCTCACATGGTCTCTCCTATCACTGCTATGAGGATGGACCTCTCCTCTCCTCTCTATAGACCAAGTCACTGGTCATATCCTCACATGGTCTCTCCTATCACTGCTATGAGGATGGACCTCTCCTCTCCTCTCTATAGACCAAGTCACTGGTCATATCCTCACATGGTCTCTCCTATCACTGCTATGAGGATGGACCTCTCCTCTCCTCTCTATAGACCAAGTCACTGGTCATATCCTCACATGGTCTCTCCTATCACTGCTATGAGGATGGACCTCTCCTCTACTCTCTCTATAGACCAAGTCACTGGTCATATCCTCACATGGTCTCTCCTATCACTGCTATGAGGATGGACCTCTCCTCTACTCTCTATAGACCAAGTCACTGGTCATATCCTCACATGGTCTCTCCTATCACTGCTATGAGGATGGACCTCTCCTCTTCTCTCTATAGACCAAGTCACTGGTCATATCCTCACATGGTCTCTCCTATCACTGCTATGAGGATGGACCTCTCCTCTCCTCTCTATAGACCAAGTCACTGGTCATATCCTCACATGGTCTCTCCTATCACTGCTATGAGGATGGACCTCTCCTCTCCTCTCTATACCAAGTCACTGGTCATATCCTCACATGGTCTCTCCTATCACTGCTATGAGGATGGACCTCTCCTCTACTCTCTCTACACCAAGTCACTGGTCATATCCTCACATGGTCTCTCCTATCACTGCTATGAGGATGGACCTCTCCTCTCCTCTCTATAGACCAAGTCACTGGTCATATCCTCACATGGTCTCTCCTATCACTGCTATGAGGATGGACCTCTCCTCTCCTCTCTCTATAGACCAAGTCACTGGTCATATCCTCACATGGTCTCTCCTATCACTGCTATGAGGATGGACCTCTCCTCTTCTCTCTCTACACCAAGTCACTCAGCTCTGTCATATCCTCACATGGTCTCTCCTATCACTGCTATGAGGATGGACCTCTCCTCTTCTCTCTCTACACCAAGTCACTGGTCATATCCTCACATGGTCTCTCCTATCACTGCTATGAGGATGGACCTCTCCTCTTCTCTCTCTACACCAAGTCACTCAGCTCTGTCATATCCTCACATGGTCTCTCCTATCACTGCTATGAGGATGGACCTCTCCTCTCCTCTCTATAGACCAAGTCACTGGTCATATCCTCACATGGTCTCTCCTATCACTGCTATGAGGATGGACCTCTCCTCTTCTCTCTCTACACCAAGTCACTGGTCATATCCTCACATGGTCTCTCCTATCACTGCTATGAGGATGGACCTCTCCTCTTCTCTCTCTACACCAAGTCACTGGTCATATCCTCACATGGTCTCTCCTATCACTGCTATGAGGATGGACCTCTCCTCTTCTCTCTCTACACCAAGTCACTCAGCTCTGTCATATCCTCACATGGTCTCTCCTATCACTGCTATGAGGATGGACCTCTCCTCTTCTCTCTCTACACCAAGTCACTCAGCTCTGTCATATCCTCACATGGTCTCTCCTATCACTGCTATGAGGATGGACCTCTCCTCTTCTCTCTCTACACCAAGTCACTGCTCTGTCATATCCTCACATGGTCTCTCCTATCACTGCTATGAGGATGGACCTCTCCTCTCTCTCTATAGACCAAGTCACTGGTCATATCCTCACATGGTCTCTCCTATCACTGCTATGAGGATGGACCTCTCCTCTTCTCTCTCTACACCAAGTCACTGGTCATATCCTCACATGGTCTCTCCTATCACTGCTATGAGGATGGACCTCTCCTCTTCTCTCTCTATAGACCAAGTCACTGGTCATATCATCACATGGTCTCTCCTATCACTGCTATGAGGATGGACCTCTCCTCTCCTCTCTCTACACCAAGTCACTGGTCATATCCTCACATGGTCTCTCCTATCACTGCTATGAGGATGGACCTCTCTCTTCTCTCTCTATAGACCAAGTCACTGGTCATATCATCACATGGTCTCTCCTATCACTGCTATGAGGATGGACCTCTCCTCTACTCTCTCTATAGACCAAGTCACTGGTCATATCCTCACATGGTCTCTCCTATCACTGCTATGAGGATGGACCTCTCCTCTCCTCTCTATAGACCAAGTCACTGGTCATATCCTCACATGGTCTCTCCTATCACTGCTATGAGGATGGACCTCTCCTCTTCTCTCTATAGACCAAGTCACTGGTCATATCCTCACATGGTCTCTCCTATCACTGCTATGAGGATGGACCTCTCCTCTCCTCTCTATAGACCAAGTCACTGGTCATATCCTCACATGGTCTCTCCTATCACTGCTATGAGGATGGACCTCTCCTCTCTCTCTCTATAGACCAAGTCACTGGTCATATCATCACATGGTCTCTCCTATCACTGCTATGAGGATGGACCTCTCCTCTACTCTCTATAGACCAAGTCACTGGTCATATCCTCACATGGTCTCTCCTATCACTGCTATGAGGATGGACCTGACCAAGTCACTGGTCATATCCTCACATGGTCTCTCCTATCACTGCTATGAGGATGGACCTCTCCTCTCCTCTCTATAGACCAAGTCACTGGTCATATCCTCACATGGTCTCTCCTATCACTGCTATGAGGATGGACCTCTCCTCTCCTCTCTATAGACCAAGTCACTGGTCATATCCTCACATGGTCTCTCCTATCACTGCTATGAGGATGGACCTCTACTCTCCTCTCTCTACACCAAGTCACTGGTCATATCCTCACATGGTCTCTCCTATCACTGCTATGAGGATGGACCTCTCCTCTTCTCTCTATAGACCAAGTCACTGGTCATATCATCACATGGTCTCTCCTATCACTGCTATGAGGATGGACCTCTCCTCTACTCTCTCTACACCAAGTCACTGGTCATATCCTCACATGGTCTCTCCTATCACTGCTATGAGGATGGACCTCTCCTCTACTCTCTCTACACCAAGTCACTGGTCATATCCTCACATGGTCTCTCCTATCACTGCTATGAGGATGGACCTCTCCTCTACTCTCTCTATAGACCAAGTCACTGGTCATATCATCACATGGTCTCTCCTATCACTGCTATGAGGATGGACCTCTCCTCTACTCTCTCTACACCAAGTCACTGGTCATATCCTCACATGGTCTCTCCTATCACTGCTATGAGGATGGACCTCTCCTCTTCTCTCTCTACACCAAGTCACTGGTCATATCATCACATGGTCTCTCCTATCACTGCTATGAGGATGGACCTCTCCTCTTCTCTCTCTATAGACCAAGTCACTGGTCATATCCTCACATGGTCTCTCCTATCACTGCTATGAGGATGGACCTCTCCTCTACTCTCTATAGACCAAGTCACTGGTCATATCCTCACATGGTCTCTCCTATCACTGCTATGAGGATGGACCTCTCCTCTTCTCTCTCTATAGACCAAGTCACTGGTCATATCCTCACATGGTCTCTCCTATCACTGCTATGAGGATGGACCTCTCCTCTACTCTCTATAGACCAAGTCACTGGTCATATCCTCACATGGTCTCTCCTATCACTGCTATGAGGATGGACCTCTCCTCTCCTCTCTCTACACCAAGTCACTGGTCATATCCTCACATGGTCTCTCCTATCACTGCTATGAGGATGGACCTCTCCTCTTCTCTCTATAGACCAAGTCACTGGTCATATCCTCACATGGTCTCTCCTATCACTGCTATGAGGATGGACCTCTCCTCTTCTCTCTATAGACCAAGTCACTGGTCATATCCTCACATGGTCTCTCCTATCACTGCTATGAGGATGGACCTCTCCTCTACTCTCTATAGACCAAGTCACTGGTCATATCCTCACATGGTCTCTCCTATCACTGCTATGAGGATGGACCTCTCCTCTACTCTCTACACCAAGTCACTGGTCATATCCTCACATGGTCTCTCCTATCACTGCTATGAGGATGGACCTCTCCTCTTCTCTCTCTACACCAAGTCACTGGTCATATCATCACATGGTCTCTCCTATCACTGCTATGAGGATGGACCTCTCCTCTTCTCTCTCTACACCAAGTCACTCAGCTCTGTCATATCATCACATGGTCTCTCCTATCACTGCTATGAGGATGGACCTCTCCTCTTCTCTCTCTACACCAAGTCACTGGTCATATCCTCACATGGTCTCTCCTATCACTGCTATGAGGATGGACCTCTCCTCTTCTCTCTATAGACCAAGTCACTGGTCATATCCTCACATGGTCTCTCCTATCACTGCTATGAGGATGGACCTCTCCTCTCTCTATAGACCAAGTCACTGGTCATATCATCACATGGTCTCTCCTATCACTGCTATGAGGATGGACCTCTCCTCTACTCTCTATAGACCAAGTCACTGGTCATATCCTCACATGGTCTCTCCTATCACTGCTATGAGGATGGACCTCTCCTCTCCTCTCTCTACACCAAGTCACTGGTCATATCCTCACATGGTCTCTCCTATCACTGCTATGAGGATGGACCTCTCCTCTCCTCTCTCTACACCAAGTCACTCAGCTCTGTCATATCCTCACATGGTCTCTCCTATCACTGCTATGAGGATGGACCTCTCCTCTCCTCTCTCTACACCAAGTCACTCAGCTCTGTCATATCCTCACATGGTCTCTCCTATCACTGCTATGAGGATGGACCTCTCCTCTCCTCTCTATAGACCAAGTCACTGGTCATATCATCACATGGTCTCTCCTATCACTGCTATGAGGATGTACCTCTCCTCTTCTCTCTCTACACCAAGTCACTGGTCATATCATCACATGGTCTCTCCTATCACTGCTATGAGGATGGACCTCTCCTCTCCTCTCTCTACATCAAGTCACTCAGCTCTGTCATATCCTCACATGGTCTCTCCTATCACTGCTATGAGGATGGACCTCTCCTCTCCTCTCTATAGACCAAGTCACTGGTCATATCCTCACATGGTCTCTCCTATCACTGCTATGAGGATGGACCTCTCCTCTCCTCTCTATAGACCAAGTCACTGGTCATATCCTCACATGGTCTCTCCTATCACTGCTATGAGGATGGACCTCTCCTCTACTCTCTATAGACCAAGTCACTGGTCATATCCTCACATGGTCTCTCCTATCACTGCTATGAGGATGGACCTCTCCTCTTCTCTCTCTATAGACCAAGTCACTGGTCATATCCTCACATGGTCTCTCCTATCACTGCTATGAGGATGGACCTCTCCTCTACTCTCTATAGACCAAGTCACTGGTCATATCCTCACATGGTCTCTCCTATCACTGCTATGAGGATGGACCTCTCCTCTCCTCTCTCTACACCAAGTCACTGGTCATATCCTCACATGGTCTCTCCTATCACTGCTATGAGGATGGACCTCTACTCTTCTCTCTATAGACCAAGTCACTGGTCATATCCTCACATGGTCTCTCCTATCACTGCTATGAGGATGGACCTCTACTCTTCTCTCTATAGACCAAGTCACTGGTCATATCATCACATGGTCTCTCCTATCACTGCTATGAGGATGGACCTCTCCTCTACTCTCTATAGACCAAGTCACTGGTCATATCCTCACATGGTCTCTCCTATCACTGCTATGAGGATGGACCTCTCCTCTTCTCTCTCTACACCAAGTCACTGGTCATATCATCACATGGTCTCTCCTATCACTGCTATGAGGATGGACCTCTCCTCTACTCTCTCTACACCAAGTCACTCAGCTCTGTCATATCATCACATGGTCTCTCCTATCACTGCTATGAGGATGGACCTCTCCTCTTCTCTCTCTACACCAAGTCACTGGTCATATCATCACATGGTCTCTCCTATCACTGCTATGAGGATGGACCTCTCCTCTTCTCTCTATAGACCAAGTCACTGGTCATATCCTCACATGGTCTCTCCTATCACTGCTATGAGGATGGACCTCTCCTCTCTATAGACCAAGTCACTGGTCATATCATCACATGGTCTCTCCTATCACTGCTATGAGGATGGACCTCTCCTCTACTCTCTATAGACCAAGTCACTCAGCTCTGTCATATCATCACATGGTCTTTCCTATCACTGCTATGAGGATGGACCTCTCCTCTCCTCTCTATAGACCAAGTCACTGGTCATATCATCACATGGTCTCTCCTATCACTGCTATGAGGATGGACCTCTCCTCTACTCTCTATAGACCAAGTCACTCAGCTCTGTCATATCATCACATGGTCTCTCCTATCACTGCTATGAGGATGGACCTCTCCTCTTCTCTCTATAGACCAAGTCACTCAGCTCTGTCATATCATCACATGGTCTCTCCTATCACTGCTATGAGGATGGACCTCTCCTCTACTCTCTCTACACCAAGTCACTGGTCATATCATCACATGGTCTCTCCTATCACTGCTATGAGGATGGACCTCTCCTCTCTCTACACCAAGTCACTGGTCATATCCTCACATGGTCTCTCCTATCACTGCTATGAGGATGGACCTCTCCTCTTCTCTCTCTACACCAAGTCACTGGTCATATCATCACATGGTCTCTCCTATCACTGCTATGAGGATGGACCTCTCCTCTTCTCTCTCTACACCAAGTCACTGGTCATATCATCACATGGTCTCTCCTATCACTGCTATGAGGATGTACCTCTCCTCTTCTCTCTATAGACCAAGTCACTGGTCATATCCTCACATGGTCTCTCCTATCACTGCTATGAGGATGGACCTCTCCTCTCCTCTCTATAGACCAAGTCACTGGTCATATCCTCACATGGTCTCTCCTATCACTGCTATGAGGATGGACCTCTCCTCTTCTCTCTCTACACCAAGTCACTGGTCATATCATCACATGGTCTCTCCTATCACTGCTATGAGGATGGACCTCTCCTCTACTCTCTCTATAGACCAAGTCACTGGTCATATCCTCACATGGTCTCTCCTATCACAGCTATGAGGATGGACCTCTCCTCTCCTCTCTCTATAGACCAAGTCACTGGTCATATCCTCACATGGTCTCTCCTATCACAGCTATGAGGATGGACCTCTCCTCTTCTCTCTCTACACCAAGTCACTCAGCTCTGTCATATCCTCACATGGTCTCTCCTATCACTGCTATGAGGATGGACCTCTCCTCTTCTCTCTCTATAGACCAAGTCACTGGTCATATCCTCACATGGTCTCTCCTATCACAGCTATGAGGATGGACCTCTCCTCTTCTCTCTCTACACCAAGTCACTCAGCTCTGTCATATCATCACATGGTCTCTCCTATCACTGCTATGAGGATGGACCTCTCCTCTTCTCTCTCTACACCAAGTCACTCAGCTCTGTCATATCCTCACATGGTCTCTCCTATCACTGCTATGAGGATGGACCTCTCCTCTACTCTCTACACCAAGTCACTGGTCATATCCTCACATAGGGCTGGGCGATATGGCCAAAATATTATATCACGGTACTTGAAATAAATAAAACAATGAATTGACGGTATTTTATGTTTTTTTTTATCATACAAGTTGTACATGTGCTTTATGAGTTGTGGTTGACCCTTGGGTGGCAACACTCTAAGTGATTTCAATGTGTATTTCTCCATTCTGATTGGGTTGAAGTTTAATTGGGTTGAAGTTTAATTGGGATGAAGTTTAATTGGGATGAAGTTTAATTGAACAGTATAAAACCAAAACAAACCAAAAAAATCATTTTTTATTTTTCAATTTCTGCATTTGAGATCACTTCCACATTGCCACGTAGAGCTGCACGATATGGGCAAGTCCCCTGGGCCTTCTTTTCAACCAAATGTTACAATTTAGAGCAAAACACTTGTGTTAACTGTTGGAATCATGGGAATATAATGTCTATTCTAATTGTTTTGGTTAGAATATAAGTGGGCACTTTTATTACAGTGTTGTTGGACATGACAACGAATGAAAATGCCAGGGAGAAGTTATTATTGTGACAGGGTAGGAACTAATGTGTTAATAGTTGTTTCCCAGGGGGACCCTATAATCTTTGGCAACATTGAATGTTTTCTCTCAGCTACTTCATGTAAAGCTAACTGATTCTTGCTTTGCGTTTTTACCTCTTTAAAATGTAGAAGACACTGTTGCACAAACAACATGATAATTAAGGTCTACACAATCACTGGTATTATCAGGCTTGTACTAGCTAATTACACTTGTTCTGACTCAGTACATTTATTAGCTAGCGATTAGCATTAGCGGCTAACAAGATTTAGCAACAACTTGCTAAGAAAAGGCAAACTCTAGGTGTTAGCAGATGTAAGAAACGCAAGCTAATAGTCTCATTCTAGAAGACTAGTAGATGTATATTTAAGAAGCAAAAGTGACAACTGCATCGTTGTCATTAACAGTGTTGTTTGTGTGTGTTGTTGACTATGCAGACTGAACACAAGTGTCTCCTGGTTGAGGAACATCAAACGAGCTCTTTGAGTGACAGGGGGGCGTGGCTAGGTCTGTGTGGAAAGCGGCATAGAGAGACGGGAGAGAAGTAAACTACAAAGACAAATGGACGTTACAACTCTGCGTATCACATTTAACTAACCAAACATTCAAATGCCGGTATAGAAGGTAAAGTTAAAAACTCAAACCAGTCAGACCTATCACTGCTATGATGATGACACTCAACGACTCTTCTCTCTCTCCCTCCCACAGCGTTTACAGTGTCTCCTCCATTGTGGCTCTACAGTGTCTAGTCTCTCCTCCATTGTGGCTCTTCAGTGTCTCCACCATTGTGGCTCTACAGTGTCTACAGTCTCTCCTCCATTGTGGCTCTACAGTGTCTACAGTCTCTCCTCCATTGTGGCTCTACAGTGTCTACAGTGTCTCCTCCATTGTGGCTCTACAGTGTCTACAGTCTCACCTCCATTGTGGCTCTACAGTGTCTACAGTCTCTCC
>NW_026278124.1:52500-55000 GCF_023373465.1 Oncorhynchus keta | reverse complement strand
CTCCTACCTAACTATAACAGAATGTAGACTACCCTCCTACCTGACTATAACAGAATGTAGACTACCCCTCCTACCTGACTATAACAGAATGTAGACAACCCCTCCTACCTGACTATAACAGAATGTAGACCCCCCCCTACCTGACCACAGGGTTCCTGTATAACAGAATGTAGACTACCCCCTCCTACCTGACTATAACAGAATGTAGACTACCCCCTCCTACCTGACCACAGGGTTCCTGTTGAACAGAATGTAGACTACCCCCTCCTACCTGACTATAACAGAATGTAGACCCCCCCTCCTACCTGACTATAACAGAATGTAGACTCCCCCTCCTACCTGACTATAACAGAATGTAGACTACCCCCTCCTACCTGACCACAGGGTTCCTGTATAACAGAATGTAGACCCCCCCTCCCCTCCTACCTGACTATAACAGAATGTAGACTCCCCCTCCTACCTGACTATAACAGAATGTAGACTACCCCTCCTACCTGACTATAACAGAATGTAGACTACCCCTCCTACCTGACTATAACAGAATGTAGACTACCCCTCCTACCTGACTATAACAGAATGTAGACCCCCCCTCCTACCTGACCACAGGGTTCCTGTATAACAGAATGTAGACTACCCCCCTCCTACCTGATTATAACAGAATGTAGACTACCCCTCTCCTACCTGACCACAGGGTTCCTGTTGAACAGAATGTAGACTACCCCCTCCTACCTGACCACAGGGTTCCTGTTGAACAGAATGTAGACTACCCCCTCCTACCTGACTATAACAGAATGTAGACTAACCCCTCCTACCTGACCACAGGGTTCCTGTTGAACAGAATGTAGACCCCCCCTCCTACCTGACTATAACAGAATGTAGACTACCTCCTCCAACCTGACTATAACAGAATGTAGACTACCCCTCCTACCTGACTATAACAGAATGTAGACTCCCCCTCCTACCTGACCACAGGGTTCCTGTATAACAGAATGTAGACTACCCCCCTCCTACCTGACTATAACAGAATGTAGACTACCCCCCTCCTACCTGACTATAACATAATGTAGACTACCCCTCCTACCTGGCTATAACAGAATGTAGACTACCCCCTCCTACCTGACTATAACAGAATGTAGACTACCCCCTCCTACCTGACCACAGGGTTCCTGTATAACAGAATGTAGACTACCCCCTCCTACCTGACTATAACAGAATGTAGACGCCCCCTCCTACCTGACCACAGGGTTCCTGACTATAACAGAATGTAGACTACCCCCTCCTACCTGACTATAACAGAATGTAGACCCCCTCCTACCTGACTATAACAGAATGTAGACTACCCCCTCCTACCTGACTATAACAGAATGTAGACCCCTCCTCCTACCTGACTATAACAGAATGTAGACTACCCCCTCCTACCTGACCACAGGGTTCCTGTATAACAGAATGCAGACCCCCCTCCTCCTACCTGACCACAGAGTACCTGTATAACAGAATGTAGACTACCCCCTCCTACCTGACCACAGGGTTCATGTTGAACAGAATGTAGACCTCCCCTTCTACCTGACTATAACAGAATGTAGACCCCTCCTCCTACCTGACTATAACAGAATGTAGACCCCCCTCCTACCTGACCACAGGGTTCCTGTATAACAGAATGTAGACCCCCCTCCTACCTGACCACAGGGTTCCTGTATAACAGAATGTAGACTACCCCCTCCTACCTGACTATAACAGAATGTAGACTACCCCCTCCTACCTGACTATAACAGAATGTAGACTCCCCTCTCCTACCTGACTATAACAGAATGTAGACTACCCCCTCCTACCTGACTATAACAGAATGTAGACTACCCCCTCCTACCTGACTATAACAGAATGTAGACTCCCCCTCCTACCTGACTATAACAGAATGTAGACTACCCCCTCCTACCTGACTATAACAGAATGTAGACTACCCCCTCCTCCTACCTGACTATAACAGAATGTAGACAACCCACTCCTACCTGACCACAGGGTTCCTGTATAACAGAATGTAGACTACCCCCTCCTACCTGACCACAGGGTTCCTGTTGAAAAGAATGTAGACTACCCCCTCCTCCTACCTGACTATAACAGAATGTAGACTACCCCCTCCTCCTACCTGACTATAACAGAATGTAGACTACCCCCTCCTACCTGACCACAGGGTTCCTGTATAACAGAATGTAGACTACCCCCTCCTACCTGACCACAGGGTTCCTGTAAAGCAGAATGTAGACTACCCCCTCCTACCTGACCACAGGATTCCTGTATAACAGAATGTAGACTACCCCCTCCTACCTGACCATAGGGTTCCTGTTTAACAGAATGTAGACCCCCCTCCTCCTACCTGACCACAGAGTTCCTGTATAACAGAATGTAGACTACCCCTCCTACCTGACTATAACAGAATGTAGACTCCCCTCTCCTACCTGACTATAACAGAATGTAGACTACCCCCTCCTACCTGACTATAACA
>NW_026278124.1:12500-47500 GCF_023373465.1 Oncorhynchus keta | reverse complement strand
ACACACACACGCAAAATACACACACCAATGAGATACACATTGCCAAGAGTGTGCAAAGCTGTCATCAAGGCAAAGGGTGGCTATTTGAAGAATCTCAAATATAAAATATATTTTGATTTGTTTAACACTTTTTTTTGGTTACAACATGATTCCATATGTGTTATTTCATAGTGTTGATGTCTTCACTATTATTCTACAATGTAGAAAACCCCTGGAATGACTATGGGGTCTAAACCTTTTGGCCGGTAGTGTACATTACTATCTAAAACACATTCAGTTAAGGGAGGATATATACATCAACCGACCAACCCATCAACCAACCAACCCATCAACCAACCAACCCATCAACCAACCAACCCATCAACCAACCAACCCATCAACCAACCAACCCATCAACCAACCAACCAACCCATCAACCAACCAACCCATCAACCAACCAACCCATCAACCAACCAACCAACCCATCAACCAACCAACCAACCAATACATCAACCAACCAACCCATCAACCAACCAACCCATCAACCAACCAACCCATCAACCAACCAACCCATCAACCAACCAACCAACCCATCAACCAACCAACCAACCAATACATCAACCAACCAACCCATCAACCAACCAACCCATCAACCAACCAACCCATCAACCAAACCAACCCATCAACCAACCAACCCAACCAACCAACCCATCAACCAACCAACCAACCCATCAACCAACCAACCCATCAACCAACCAACCCATCAACCAACCAACCCATCAACCCACCAACCCATCAACCAACCCATCAACCAACCCATCAACCAACCCACCAACCAACCAACCCATCAACCAACCCATCAACCAACCCATCAACCAACCAACCCATCAACCAACCAACCCATCAACCAACCCACCAACCAACCAATCCATCAACCAACCAACCCACCAACCAACCAACCCATCAACCAACCAACCCATCAACCAACCAACCCATCAACCAACCAACCCATCAACCCACCAACCCATCAACCAACCCATCAACCAACCCATCAACCAACCAACCCATCAACCAACCCATCAACCAACCAACCCATCAACCAACCCATCAACCAACCAACCCATCAACCAACCCATCAACCAACCCATCAACCAACCCATCAACCAACCAACCCATCAACCAACCCATCAACCAACCCATCAACCAACCAACCCATCAACCAACCCATCAACCAACCAACCCATCAACAAACCAACCCATCAATCAACCAACCCATCAACAAACCAACCCATCAACCAACCAACCCATCAACCAACCAACCCATCAACCAACCAACCCATCAACCAACCCATCAACCAACCAACCCATCAACCAACCCATCAACCAACCCATCAACCAACCAACCCATCAACCAACCCATCAACCAACCAACCCATCAACCAACCAACCCATCAACCAACCAACCCATCAACAAACCAACCCATCAACCAACCAACCCATCAACCAACCCATCAACCAACCCATCAACCAACCCATCAACCAACCAACCCACCAACCAACCAACCCACCAACCAACCAACCCATCAACCAACCAACCCATCAACCAACCAACCCATCAACCAACCCATCAACCAACCAACCCATCAACCAACCAACCCATCAACCAACCAACCCATCAACCAACCAACCCATCAACCAACCCATCAACCAACCAACCCATCAACAAACCAACCCATCAACCAACCAACCCATCAACCAACCAACCCATCAACAAACCAACCCATCAACCAACCAACCCACCAACCAACCCATCAACCAACCCATCAACCAACCAACCCATCAACCAACCAACCCATCAACCAACCAACCCATCAACCAACCAACCCATCAACAAACCAACCCATCAACCAACCAACCCATCAACCAACCCATCAACAAACCAACCCATCAACCAACCAACCCATCAACCAACAAACCCATCAACCAACCCATCAACCAACCAACCCATCAACCAACCAACCCATCAACAAACCAACCCATCAACAAACCCATCAACCAACCAACCCATCAACCAACCCATCAACCAACCAACCCATCAACCAACCAACCCATCAACCAACCAACCCATCAACCAACAAACCCACCAACCAACCAACCCATCAACCAACCAACCCATCAACAAACCCATCAACCAACCCATCAACAAACCAACCCATCAACCAACCCATCAACCAACCCATCAACCAACCCATCAACCAACCAACCCATCAACCAACCAACCAACCCATCAACCAACCAACCCATCAACCAACCAACCCATCAACCAACCCATCAACCAACCAACCCATCAACCAACCAACCCATCAACCAACCCATCAACCAACCAATACATCAACCAACCAACCCATCAACCAACCAACCCATCAACCAACCAACCCATCAACCAACCAACCCATCAACCAACCAACCCACCAACCCATCAACCAACCCATCAACCAACCCATCAACCCACCAACCCATCAACCAACCCATCAACCAACCCATCAACCAACCAACCCATCAACCAACCCATCAACCAACCAACCCATCAACCAACCCATCAACCAACCCATCAACCAACCCATCAACCAACCAACCCATCAACCAACCCATCAACCAACCCATCAACCAACCAACCCATCAACCAACCCATCAACCAACCAACCCATCAACAAACCAACCCATCAATCAACCAACCCATCAACAAACCAACCCATCAACCAACCAACCCATCAACCAACCAACCCATCAACCAACCAACCCATCAACCAACCCATCAACCAACCAACCCATCAACCAACCCAAACCAACCCATCAACCAACCCATCAACCAACCAACCCATCAACCAACCCATCAACCAACCAACCCATCAACAAACCAACCCATCAACCAACCAACCCATCAACAAACCAACCCATCAACCAACCAACCCATCAACCAACCCATCAACCAACCCATCAACCAACCAACCCATCAACCAACCAACCCATCAACAAACCAACCCATCAACCAACCAACCCATCAACCAACCAACCCATCAACCAACCCATCAACCAACCAACCCATCAACCAACCAACCCATCAACCAACCAACCCATCAACCAACCAACCCATCAACCAACCCATCAACCAACCAACCCATCAACAAACCAACCCATCAACCAACCAACCCATCAACCAACCAACCCATCAACAAACCAACCCATCAACCAACCAACCCATCAACCAACCCATCAACCAACCAACCCATCAACCAACCAACCCATCAACCAACCAACCCATCAACCAACCAACCCATCAACCCATCAACAAACCAACCCATCAACCAACCAACCCATCAACCAACCCATCAACCAACCCATCAACAAACCAACCCATCAACCAACCAACCCATCAACCAACAAACCCATCAACCAACCCATCAACCAACCAACCAACCCATCAACCAACCAACCCATCAACAAACCAACCCATCAACAAACCCATCAACCAACCAACCCATCAACCAACCCATCAACCAACCAACCCATCAACCAACCAACCCATCAACCAACAAACCCATCAACCAACCAACCCATCAACCAACCAACCCATCAACAAACCCATCAACCAACCCATCAACAAACCAACCCATCAACCAACCCATCAACCAACCCATCAACCAACCAACCCATCAACCAACCAACCAACCCATCAACCAACCAACCCATCAACCAACCAACCCATCAACCAACCCATCAACCAACCAACCCATCAACCAACCCATCAACCAACCCATCAACCAACCCATCAACCAACCCACCAACCAACCCACCCACCAACCAACCAACCCATCAACCAACCCACCAACCAACCAACCAACCCATCAACCAACCAACCAACCCACCAACCAACCAACCCACCAACCAACCAACCCATCAACCAACCAACCCATCAACCAACCAACCCATCAACAAACCAACCCATCAACCAACCAACCCATCAACCAACCAACCCATCAACCAACCAACCCATCAACCAACCCATCAACCAACCAACCCATCAACCAACCCATCAACCAACCAACCCATCAACCAACCAACCCATCAACCAAACCAACCCCCATCAACCAACCAACCCATCAACCAACCAACCCATCAACCAACCAACCCATCAACAACCAACCCATCAACCAACCAACCCATCAACCAACCCATCAACCAACCAACCCATCAACCAACCAACCCATCAACCAACCCATCAACAAACCAACCCATCAACCAACCAACCCATCAACCAACCAACCCATCAACCAACCAACCCATCAACCAACCAACCCATCAACCAACCAACCCATCAACAAACCAACCCATCAACCAACCAACCCATCAACCAACCAACCCATCAACCAACCAACCCATCAACAAACCAACCCATCAACCAACCAACCCATCAACCAACCAACCCATCAATCAACCCACCAACCAACCCATCAACCAACCAACCCATCAACCAACCAACCCATCAACAAACCAACCCATCAATCAACCCATCAACCCACCAACCCATCAACAAACCAACCCATCAACCAACCAACCCATCAACAAACCAACCCATCAACCAACCAACCCATCAACCAACCAACCCATCAACAAACCAACCCATCAACAAACCAACCCATCAACCAACCAACCCATCAACAAACCCATCAACCAACCAACCCATCAACCAACCAACCCATCAACCAACCAACCCATCAACCAACCAACCCATCAACCCACCAACCCATCAACAAAACAACCCATCAACCAACCCATCAACCAACCAACCCATCAACCAACCAACCAACCCATCAACAAACCCATCAACCAACCAACCCATCAACCAACCCATCAACCAACCCATCAACCAACCCATCAACAAACCAACCCATCAACCAACCAACCCATCAACAAACCAACCCATCAATCAACCAACCCATCAACAAACCCATCAACCAACCCATCAACAAACCAACCCATCAACAAACCCATCAATCAATCAACCAACCCATCAACCAACCCATCAACCAACCAACCCATCAACCAACAAACCCATCAACCAACCAACCCATCAACCAACAAACCCATCAACCAACCAACCCATCAACCAACCAACCCATCAACCAACCCATCAACCAACCCATCAACAAACCCATCAACAAACCAACCCATCAACAAACCAACCCATCAACCAACCCATCAACCAACCCATCAACAAACCAACCCATCAACAAACCAACCCATCAACAAACCAACCCATCAACCAACCCATCAATCAATCAACCCATCAATCAACCAACCCATCAACAAACCAACCCATCAACAAACCAACCCATCAACCAACCAACCCATCAACCAACCAACCCATCAATCAACCAACCCATCAACCAACCCATCAACCAACCCATCAATCAACCAACCCATCAACCAACCCATCAACCAACCCATCAACAAACCCATCAATCAACCAACCCATCAACAAACCAACCCATCAACCAACCCATCAACCAACCCATCAACAAACCAACCCATCAACAAACCCATCAATCAATCAACCAACCCATCAACCAACCAACCCATCAACAAACCCATCAACCAACCAACCCATCAACAAACCCATCAACCAACCAACCCATCAACCAACCAACCAACCAACCAATCAACCCATCAACAAACCAACCCATCAATCAACCCATCAACAAACCAACCCATCAACAAACCCATCAACCAACCAACCCATCAACCAACCCATCAACAAACCCATCAACCAACCAACCCATCAACAAACCAACCCACCAATCAACCAACCATCCAATCCATCAACCCATCAATCAATCAACCAACCCATCAATCAACCCATCAACCAATCAACCAACCCATCAATCAACCCATCAACCAATCAACCAACCCATCAATCAACCCATCAACCAATCAACCAACCCATCAATCAACCCATCAACCAATCAACCAACCCATCATATCAGATCGGCAGCCCTATCTGGTTACCGTGGCGTTCTGGATGCAGCGCACGGCATAGGTCAGCCCCCGGAACACGTTTCCTTCCAACCTGGCGTTTCCGTGGTTACACACGTGCACACCGCCCTTGCCGTCCCGAAACAGGCAGCGCCTCAGCACGCACCCCTGCACCGTCTCGATCAACGCCTGGGCCCCGGGGTCGCGTTGGAGCTCCTCGGTCAGGGTTCTCACTTCAGGGGTCAGCGAGGGGAAGTCGGGGGAGACGTCCTGGTTGGGTCTGAGGAGATGAGAGAGGCCGTGGTGACTGTGGGCCAGTCTGTAGTTTACACTGTTATTGCCTTGTCCTGAACCTTCCTCTCCTTTTCCCTCCTCTTCCTCTTCCTCGTCACTAGGAGCGCTGTCGCTCCAGCCGTCCTCAATCACAGTATCCTGACACACTCCTTCCTCCCCTCCTCCTCCTCCTCCTCTCCTCCTGCTCTCCGTTTCTCCTTTGCTCCAGTCCTCCAGGGTGATGGTAGCCCCAGGGGGCTGTGTGGCTCCTGAATGCCCGTCCAAGGTGTCCCCAGCTGGGCTACCGCTCCCAGGCGAGGTCCAGGATGTGGTGATTCGGCCCAGAGAGGCCAAGTGTTTACAGGCCCAGTTCCGCTCCATCACTGGAGCGCCATCAACCGTCACGGACGCCGAATCACTTCCTGAGAAATCACAGCTATCCAACAGGCTGAGGGCCACGCCCAGGAAGTGGGTGGAGCTTCCCTGTGAGAATGAACAGAAGCGGGCGTGGCAGGTTCCTGGCCCTCGGATCTGCAGCTGAGCTCCCTCGAAATTACAGTTGTCCAACTGGACATGACCTGACGACGTCTGGTGGAGGGAGAGGGGAGAGGGCAGGAGGATGTAGAGGGCAGGAGGTGGAGGGCCGGAGGGAGTAGAGGGTAGGAGGTGGAGGGAGTAGAGGGTGGGAGGAGGAGGGAGGAGGTAGAGGGCAGGAGGGAGAGGGAGGAGGTAGAGGGTAGGAGGAGGTAGAGGGTAGGAGGGAGAGGGCAGGAGGATGTAGAGGGCAGGAGGGGGAGGGGGAGGTAGAGGGTAGGAGGAGGAGGGAGGAGGTAGAGGGTGGGAGGGAGAGGGAGGAGGTAGAGGGCAGGAGGATGTAGAGGGCAGGAGGAGGAGGGAGGAGGTAGAGGGTAGGAGGGAGAAGGAGGAGATAGAGGGCAGGAGGATGTAGAGGGCAGGAGGTGGAGGGCAGGAGGATGTAGAGGGCAGGAGGAGGAGGGAGGAGGTAGAGGGTAGGAGGGAGAGGGAGGAGATAGAGGGCAGGAGGATGTAGAGGGCAGGAGGTGGAGGGCAGGAGGGAGTAGAGGGTAGGAGGGAGAGGGTAGGAGGATGTAGAGGGCAGGAGGTGGAGGGCAGGAGGATGTAGAGGGTAGGAGTAGGAGGGCAGGAAGTGGAGGGCAGGAGGGAGTAGAGGGTAAGAGGAGGAGGGAGGATGTAGAGGGTAGGAGGTGGAGGGAGGAGGGAGTAGAGGGTAGGAGAGAAAGGGAGGAGGTAGAGGGCAGGAGGGTGAAGGAGGAGGTAGAGGGCAGGAGGATGAAGGAGGAGGTAGAGGGAGGAGGTGAGAGGGCAGGAGGAGGAAGGAGGAGGTAGAGGGCAGGAGGATGAAGGAGGAGGTAGAGGGAGGAGGTAGAGGGCAGGAGGAGGAAGGAGGAGGGAGAGGGCAGGAGGTAGGGGGTAGGGAGGAGGTAGAGGGCAGGAGGGGGGAGGAGGGAGGAGGGTAGGAGGGAGAGGGTAGGAGGATGTGAGAGGGCAGGAGGTGGAGGGCAGGAGGATGTAGAGGGTAGGGGTAGGAGGGCAGGAGGTGGAGGGCAGGAGGGAGGAGGGTAAGAGGAGGAGGGAGGATGTAGAGGGTAGGAGGTGGAGGAGGAGGGAGAGGAGGTAGGAGAGAAAGGGAGGAGGTAGAGGGCAGGAGGGTGAAGGAGGAGGTAGAGGGCAGGAGGATGAAGGAGGAGGTAGAGGGCAGGAGGATGAAGGAGGAGGTAGAGGGAGGAGGTAGAGGGCAGGAGGAGGAAGGAGGAGGTAGAGGGCAGGAGGATGAAGGAGGAGGTAGAGGGAGGAGGTAGAGGGCAGGAGGAGGAAGGAGGAGGGAGAGGGCAGGAGGTAGGGGGTAGGGAGGGAGGTAGAGGGCAGGAGGGGGGGAGGAGGTAGAGGGCAGGAGGAGGTAGAGGGCAGGGAGGTGGTAGAGGGCAGGAGGAGGAGGGAGGAGGTAGAGGGTAGGAGTGGGAGGGAGGAGGTAGAGGGCAGGAGGAGGTAGAGGGCAGGAGGAGGAGGGAGGAGGTAGAAGGCAGGAGGAGGGAGAGGGACTGTCACATTCTGTTCTGTTGTAAAAAGGGTTTTCTAAATGTGATCTGATTGGATGTACCTTGTATAGGGAGAGGGAGGGTAGGGAGGGGGAGATCTCAATGTGATCTGATTGGATGTGCCTTGTATAGGGAGAGGGAGGAGGTAGAGGGCAGGAGGAGGAGGGAGGAGGTAGAAGGCAGGAGGAGGGAGAGGGACTGTCACATATTCTGTTGTAAAAGGGTTTTCTAAATGTGATCTGATTGGATGTACCTTGTATAGGGAGAGGGAGGGTAGGGAGGAGGGAGATCTAAATGTGATCTGATTGGACGTACCTTGTATTGGGAGAGGGAGGGTAGGGAGGAGGAGATCTAAATGTGATCTGATTGGATGTACCTTGTATAGGGGGAGGGAGGGTAGGGAGGAGGGAGATCGAAATGTGATCTGATTGGATGTACCTTGTATAGGGAGAGGGAGGGTAGGGAGGAGGGAGATCGAAATGTGATCTGATTGGATGTACCTTGTATAGGGAGAGGGAGGGTAGGGAGGAGGGAGATCTAAATGTGATCTGATTGGATGTACCTTGTATACAATGTGATCTGATTGGATGTACCTTGTATACAACGGAGGAGAACCATGCAGGCATGAAGACCAGGTTGGACAGCCTGGCTGTGGGACACTGCTGCTCCAGACTGACCAGGAGAGCCACGTCCCCCAGCCTCCCTAACCCCACCACCTCCACAGGCACCTGGCAGGGTCAAAGGTCAATATTTTCATCTATCAAATTGCAGATCTTATTACAATACATGATACTAAAAGATATTAACAGACACTAATATATTAACAGATATTAACAGATAGTAACATATACTAACAGATATTAACAGATACTAACAGATATTAACAGACACTAACAGATACTAACAGATACTAACAGATATTAACAGATACTAACAGGCATTAAGGTACTAATATATTAACAGATACTAACAGATACTAACAGACATTAAGGTACTAATATATTAACAGATACTAACAGATACTAACAGACATTAACAGATATTAACAGATACTAACAGATATTAACAGATAGTAACAGATATTAACATATATTAACAGATATTAACAGATACTAACAGATATTAACAGATACTAAAAGGCATTAAGGTACTAATATATTAACAGATACTAACAGATATTAACAGATACTAACAGATATTAACAGATACTAACAGATATTAACAGATACTAACAGGCATTAAGGTACTAATATATTAACAGATACTAACAGACATTAAGGTACTAATATATTAACAGATACTAACAAATATGAACAGATATTAAGATACTAATATATTAACATATTAACAGATATTAACAGATACTAACAGATATTAAGATACTAATGTATTAACAGATATTAACAGATATTAACAGATACCAACAGATATTAACAGATATTAACAGATACTAACAGGTACTAACAGGCATTAACAGATACTAACATATACTAATGGGCATTAACAGATATTAACAGATACTAACAGATATTAACAGATACTAACAGATACTAACAGATACTAACAGATACTAACAGATATTAACAGATACTAACAGATATTAACAGATATTAACAGATATTAACAGACATTAAGATACTAATATATTAACAGATACTAACAGATATTAATGTACTAATATATTAACAGATACTAACAGACACTAACAGATACTAACAGGCATTAAGGTACTAATATATTAACAGATATTAACAGATACTAACAGATATTAACAGATACTAACAGATATTGATAGATACTAACAGATACTAACAGGCATTAACAGATACTAACAGGTACTAACAGATACTAACAGGCATTAACAGATACTAACAGATACTAACAGGCATTAAGGTACTAATATATTAACAGATATTAACAGATACTAACAGATATTAACAGATACTAACAGATATTGATAGATACTAACAGGCATTAACAGATACTAACAGGTACTAACAGATACTAACAGGCATTAACAGATACTAACAGGCATTAAGGTACTAATATATTAACAGATATTAACAGATACTAACAGATATTAACAGATACTAACAGGCATTAACAGATACTAACAGGTACTAACAGGCATTAACCGATACTAACAGGTACTAACAGATACTAACAGGCATTAACAGATACTAACAGATACTAACAGGCATTAACGTACTAATATATTAACAGATATTAACAGATACTAACAGATACTAACAGGCATTAAGGTACTAATATATTAACAGATATTAACAGATACTAACAGATATTAACAGATACTAACAGATATTGATAGATACTAACAGATACTAACAGGCATTAACAGATACTAACAGGTACTAACAGGTATTAACAGATACTAACAGGTACAGGTACTAACAGGCATTAACATACTAATATATTAACAGATACTAACAGATATTAACAGGTACTAACAGGCATTAAGGTACTAATATATTAACAGATACTAACAGATATTAACAGATATTAACAGATACTAACAGATACTAACAGATATTGACAGATATTAACAGATATTAACAGATACTAACAGGTACTAACAGGCATTAACAGATACTAACAGATACTAACAGGTATTAACAGATACTAACAGGTACTAACAGATACTAACAGTACTAACAGATACTAACAGATACTAACAGGTATTAACAGATACTAACAGGTACTAACAGGCATTAACAGATACTAACAGGTATCACCTTCAGCACCAACTCTGCCTGCTCCTCATACACCCCGGGTGCAGTACCACCCGGTCGTACGACCCAGCGACCCCCAACGCCCCCCTCAGCGTCTCCAGCTCCAGCCCCGACCCCACCTGCCACACCCTCCTCTCCTTCCTCCGGCGGAACAGGTGAAGGCAGGCGGAGGGCTGGAGCTCAGGGTGGGCGTGGCGGGACCAGGTACGACTGGCGATGGCGTGCTGTCTCAGGGCTTCTCTCCAGGATGAGGGCTCCAGGTGGGGTCGGCTGGGGGGGGGGGGACAGACAGAGAGACACACGGGGTTAGAGAATGTCAACGAGGACCTTTCGTAGTTCAGAGAACGTCCATCTCCACTTCAGTACCTGGGCCAGTTGGGGTGTCGAGGACACTCGGGCAGGCCCAGGCAGAGCTGTCTCCAACGGGTGTTATCCAGGGAGAGGATCAGCTCTCTCCAGGCCCTGCACACCAGGCTGCAACGGCCCAGCTCTGGGAGGGGGAGGTAGGCCAGGACCACACGCCACACCTCCACTGGGAGGTTGACACCTCTACCTCCGCTGCTGCTACTGCTTCCCCTGCTGCCCAGTGACATGGCTCTGATAGGGAGGCACCTGGGGACAGGAGACACACAGACAGACTGGGTTAGTTTAGACTAGACACACAGACAGACTGGGTTAGTTTAGACTAGACACACAGACTGGGTTAGTTTAGACTCGGCCTATAGACACACACACAGACAGACTGGGTTAGTTAGACTAGACACACAGACAGACAGACAGACAGACAGACTGGGTTAGTTAGACTAGACAGACAGACAGACAGACAGACAGACAGACAGACAGACAGACAGACAGACAGACAGACAGACAGACAGACAGACAGACAGACAGACAGGGTCGTTGTGATGGTGACTTCCACTGCCTATATCATGTATGATGACTGTCTTGTATTGTACATAGTTTAAACTCTACAGACATAGGCTGTCAGCTCATTCTCCTGGGCCAATGACTGGCCCAGGAGAGGTTAGAATCTCCACCTGGCACAGCCAGAAGAGGACTGGCCACCCCTCATAGCCTGGTTCCTCTCTAGGTTTCTAATCTCCACCCGGCACAGCCAGAAGAGGACTGGCCACCCCTCATAGCCTGGTTCCTCTCTAGGTTTCTAATCTCCACCCGGCACAGCCAGAAGAGGACTGGCCACCCCTCATAGCCTGGTTCCTCTCTAGGTTTCTAATCTCCACCCGGCACAGCCAGAAGAGGACTGGCCACCCCTCATAGCCTGGTTCCTCTCTAGGTTTCTAATCTCCACCAGGCACAGCCAGAAGAGGACTGGCCACCCCTCATAGCCTGGTTCCTCTCTAGGTTTCTAATCTCCACCCGGCACAGCCAGAAGAGGACTGGCCACCCCCATAGCCTGGTTCCTCTCTAGGTTTCTAATCTCCACCCGGCACAGCCAGAAGAGGACTGGCCACCCCTCATAGCCTGGTTCCTCTCTAGGTTTCTAATCTCCACCATGCACAGCCAGAAGAGGACTGGCCACCCCTCATAGCCTGGTTCCTCTCTAGGTTTCTTCCTAGGTTCTGGCCTTTCTATGGAGTTTTTCCGAGCCACTGTGCTTCTACACCTGCATTGCTTGCTGTTTGGGGGTTTTAGGCTGGGTTTCTGTACAGCACTTTGAGATATCAGCTGATGTAAGAAGGGCTTTATAAATACATTTGATTTGATTTTGATTTGATTGGGCCAGATTACATTGTGGAACAGGCCAGGTAACATCTAACTAAAGGCTAGAGTGAGGAAGATGTTACAGTGTCTTGTCTGTGACTGAGTCATCATCATCATCATCATCAAGGGAATTTGTACCAACTAGCAACACACATCGACGGGGTGGCAACTGGCAACAACATTGGATCGTCGAGGGCGCAACTTTGTTTCAACATCGGCAACGTTCTAAGAACGTTAGAACGTTAAAACGTAAAAAATGAATGAAATTCTTTGTCGGAAAATAATAGCAACAATTTATCTACACATCTGCTTTTAGTGGACGTACCTGGTGAGATAAAGTTAGCTAGCAACCCGAATACTCACTAACGTTATTACGTCGGATTTACTACATTGTAGACTAGGCTATATTTTACATCTTACCCGTGTTAAAGTCCCTTGGATGAAGAATAGCACATCCCAGCGTGGTGTTTAACTAGGTATAAGGTTGTAATAGCCATGCTTCTTGCGATATATCGGAACAACGCCTGGTTCGGGATCAAGAATAGAAACACTGACAGGAATCAGACATTTTCCCTCACTTTACGGCAAGGCAAGCCATGGAAACCAACCAGGGACGCCCTTACACTGGGCGGGAGGGAGCGAGGGTGGGCGAGATAAGAGAGAGATGAGAGAGAGAGAGAGAGGATAGAGAAGAGAAGAGAAGAGAGAGGAGAGAGAAGAGAAGAGAAGAGAGAGAGAGAGAGAGAGAGATGAGAGAAAGGCCGCCGTAGGCAGACATGGCTCTCAAGAGAAGACAGGCTATGTGCTCACTGCCCACAAAATGAGGTGGAAACTGAGCTGCACTTCCTAACCTCCTGCCCAATGTATGACCATATTAGAGAGACATATTTCCCCAGATCACACAGATCCACAAAGAATTCGAAAACATATCCAATTTTGAAAAACTCCCATACCTACTGGGTGAAATTCCACAGTGTGCCATCACAGCAGCAAGATTTGTGACCTGTTGCCACGAGAAAAGGGCAACCAGTGAAGAACAAACACCATTGTAAATACAACCCATATTTATGCTTATTTATTTTATCTTGTGTCCTTTAATTATTTGTACATTGTGTATATATGTATGTGTATATATATATATATAATATGACATTTGTAATGTCTTTACTGTTTTGAAACTGTTGTATGTGTAATGTTTACTGTTAATTTTTGTTGTTTTTCACTTTATATATTCACTTTGTATGTTGTCTACCTCACTTGCTTTGGCAATGTTAACACATGTTTCCCATGACAATACAGCCCTTGAATTGAATTGAAATTGAGAGAGAGGATAGAGAGGAGATACAAGAGGAGAGAGAAGAGGAGAGAGAGAGAGGAGGGACAAGAGGAGAGAACTGAGAGGGAAGGGGAGGGATGAGGAGAGAGAGGAAATAAGTTTTTGCTCAAGTGATACACACGCAAAACACACACAAATACTCTCACACACACTAGTGATGCGCATGTTGACTCATAACCCTCAGTCCAAACCGCGGAGAAGGCGGGTCATTAAATATTGTTTGGTTGAAGGGCGGGTGTGAGGCGAGCGGTCGGGCGGTAAATGAAGATCAAATAATACCGTAACAATCCATAACTGTCTCATTCTTGTGCAATGTATATCGATCTATAGGCTACATTGATGTTTTTTCATTTCATTATGTTAGGCTATTTGGCATTAGTGCGTAAGCCTTAACTTAAAAGTGCCTAACTGTATGCGCGTCAAACTAAGCCAAATGCTTTTGGGACAGGTCAGAAAAGTATAAATCGATCCACGGAGGCGATCAATGGACGATGCGAATTACATGGGAGCCAGGAGGGGGGGGGGGCTCCGCTCCGCTCCCCGTTAGCCCTCCTTAAATAATGCTAATTTAACCAGTCTCTTATTTGTTTAAAATGGAGTGGTAAATATGTTTTACAGTGATAAAATATTACAAGAAAAACTTCCAAATGAAACGAACACCCCTCCACATCTGTGTTATGGTTTAAACCATTTATTATGACGTGACAGCACTGTCCACTCAATAGTGCAACATTTCGGTCTCAGCTGAGCGCCTTCAAAACGCATAGATGTTCCTTTCCACCACTTCCGCATTTTCGCCAGTTGTTTGTCATGCGCCCTTGATTAAAACAAAAAGAAGCCTTTATTCCAATTCATTCTATTTATTAATTGTTTGATTTTGTCAGTCAGCTGTTTAGAGGCGTATTGGTTTCCAGGGGCATTGTGGGTATTGGTGTTCACCGTACCATTCATAGCCTGAAGTACCAGAGCATTTATTTAACTTTATTATCTTCTATCGATATTAGATTTTTTATTTCCTGGATCAACTGATGATGGTCGACAATATCACTTGACAACTAGTCTACAGCTAGACACCAATATCACTAGACACCAATATCACTAGACACCAAAATCACTAAACACCAATATCACTAGACAACTAGTCCACAGCTGGACACCAATATCACTTGACAGCTAGTCCACAGCTAGACACCAATATCACTAGACACCAATATCACTAGACAACTAGACACCAACATCACTAGACACCAATAATAATATATGCCATTTAGCAGACGCTTTTATCCAAAGCGACTTACAGTCAAGTCTGCATACATTCTACGTATGGGTGGTCCCGGGAATCGAACCCACTACCCTGGCGTTACAAGCGCCATGCTCTACCAACTGAGCTACAGAAGGACAACTAGACACCAATATCACTAGACAGCTAGACACCAATATCACTAGACACCAATATCACTAGACAACTAGACACCAATATCACTAGACAACTAGACACCAATATCACTAGACAGCTAGACACCAATATCACTAGACAACTAGACACCAATATCACTAGACAACTAGACACCAATATCACTAGACAGCTAGACACCAACATCACTAGACACCAATATCACTAGACAACTAGCCTACAGCTAGACACCAATATCACTAGACACCAATATCACTAGACAACTAGACACCAATATCACTAGACAACTAGCCTACAGCTAGACACCAATATCACTAGACAACTAGCCTACAGCTAGACACCAATATCACTAGACAACTAGCCTACAGCTAGATACCAATATCACTAGACAACAGCTAGACACCAATATCACTCGACAACTAGCCTACAGCTAGACACCAATATCACTAGACAACTAGACTACAGCTTGACACCAATATCACTAGACACCAATATCACTAGACACCAATATCACTAGACACCAAAATCACTAGACACCAATATCACTAGACACCAATATCACTAGACAACTAGCCTACAGCTAGACACCAATATCACTAATAATAATAATAATAATATATGCCATTTAGCAGACGCTTTTATCCAAAGCGACTTACAGTCATGTGTGCATACATTCTACGTATGGGTGGTCCCGGGAATCGAACCCACTACCCTGGCGTTACAAGCGCCATGCTCTACCAACTGAGCTACACACTAGACAACTAGCCTACAGCTAGACACCAATATCACTAGACAACTAGTCTACAGCTAGACACCAATATCACTAGACACCAAAATCACTAGACACCAATATCACTAGACACCAATATCACTAGACAACTAGCCTACAGATAGACACCAATATCACTAGACAACTAGACACCAATATCACTAGACACCTAATGACAAATGACAAACGCTTTTCATAGCCGAGCATTCAGAGGTCGAGCCCGAGGGGGGGGGGCGCAAGACCAGACAGGAAGAGCACATCAGTGACTCAACCCATTCAGAGGTCGAGCCCGAGGGGGGGGGGGCGCAAGACCAGACAGGAAGAGCACATCAGTGACTCAACCCATTCAGAGGTCGAGCCCGAGGGGGGCGCAAGACCAGACAGGAAGAAGAGAAGAAGAAGAAGAAGAGCACATCAGTGACTCACCCCATTCAAGTCGAGTTTTAGTGAAAAAAAGCCTGGCAACGATGTAACACACCCCTCCTAGGGACGGCATGAAAGAGAATCCCAGTGGAGAGAGAGAGGGGAACCGGCCATGCAGTGACAGCAAGGGCGTTTCGTCGCTCCAGTGTCCTTCTGTTCACCTTCACATCCCTGGGCCAGACTACACTCAATCATAGGACCCACTGAAGAGATGAGTCTTCTGTAAAGACTTAAAGGTCGAGACCGAGTCTGTGTTTCTCACATGAATAGGCAGACCGTTCCATTAAGAGCTGTTTGCTTTGTAATTCTAGGGACAATTAGGAGGCCTGCGTCTTGTGACCGTAGCGTACGTGTAGGTATGTACGGGGGGACCAAATCAGAGAGAAAGGTAGGAGCAAGCCCACGTAATGCTTTGTAGGTTAGAAATAAAACCTTGAGATCAGCCCTAGCCTTAACAGGAAGCCAGTGTAGAGAGGCTAGCACTGGAGTAATATGATCATAATAATGGTGTTCTAGTCCATATTCTAGCAGCCGTATTAAGCACAAACTGAAGTTTATTTAGTGCTTTATCCGGGTAGCCGGAAAATAGAGCATTGCAGTATTCTAATCTAGAAGTGACGAAAGCATGGATACTTTTTTCTGCGACATTTTTTAGACAGAACTTTTCAGAATTTTTGCAATGTTACAAAGATGGACAAAGCCGCCCTTGACATATTCTCGATGTGTTCGTCAAAAGAGAAAAGATTTACCACCTTAACTAATATGGTGAGACATTCTGTTCTATTCCTTCTATGTTCTGGAGGGGAATATAAAGATATATTTTGAAGATTGATGAAAATGTTTAAATGCTTTTCAGTCTATCTTGAATAATTTGTGTTATTTGTTTTTCACAGATAAGTTGTCCTGACCCGTACCCAGCTCACTGTACCCAGCTCACTGTACCCAGCTCACTGTGCCCAGCTCACTGTACCCAGCTCACTGTACCCAGCTCACTGTACCCAGCTCACTGTACCCAGCTCACTGTACCCAGCTCACTGTACCCAGCTCACTGTACCCAGCTCACTGTACCCAGCTCACTGTACCCAGCTCACTGTACCCAGCTCACTGTACCCAGCTCACTGTACCCAGCTCACTGTAACCAGCTCACTGTACCCAGCTCACTGTACCCAGCTCACTGTACCCAACTCACTGTACCCAGCTCACTGTACCCAGCTCACTGTACCCAGCTCACTGTACCCAGCTCACTGTACCCAGCTCACTGTACCCAACTCACTGTACCCAGCTCACTGTACCCAGCTCACTGTACCACTGCTCAGCTCACTGTACCCAGCTCACTGTACCCAGCTCACTGTAACCAGCTCACTGTAACCAGCTCACTGTACCCAGCTCACTGTACCCAGCTCACTGTAACCAGCTCACTGAACCCAGCTCACTGTACCCAGCTCACTGTACCCAGCTCACTGTACCCAGCTCACTGTACCCAGCTCACTGTAACCAGCTCACTGTACCCAGCTCACTGTACCCAACTCACTGTACCCAGCTCACTGTACCCAGCTCACTGTACCCAGCTCACTGTACCCAGCTCACTGTACCCAACTCACTGTAACCAGCTCACTGTACCCAGCTCACTGTACCCAGCTCACTGTACCCAACTCACTGTAACCAACTCACTGTACCCAGCTCACTGTACCCAGCTCACTGTACCCAGCTCACTGTAACCAGCTCACTGTACCCAGCTCACTGTACCCAGCTCACTGTAACCAACTCACTGTACCCAGCTCACTGTACCCAGCTCACTGTACCCAGCTCACTGTAACCAGCTCACTGTACCCAGCTCACTGTACCCAGCTCACTGTACCCAGCTCACTGTACCCAGCTCACTGTACCCAGCTCACTGTACCAGCTCACTGTAGCTCACTGTACCCAGCTCACTGTACCCAACTCACTGTACCCAGCTCACTGTACCCAGCTCACTGTACCCAGCTCACTGTACCCAACTCACTGTACCCAACTCACTGTACCCAGCTCACTGTACCCAGCTCACTGTACCCAACTCACTGTACCCAGCTCACTGTACCCAGCTCACTGTACCCAACTCACTGTACCCAACTCACTGTACCCAGCTCACTGTACCCAGCTCACTGTACCCAACTCACTGTACCCAACTCACTGTACCCAGCTCACTGTACCCAGCTCACTGTACCCAACTCACTGTACCCAACTCACTGTACCCAACTCACTGTACCCAGCTCACTGTACCCAACTCACTGTACCCAACTCACTGTACCCAGCTCACTGTACCCAGCTCACTGTACCCAGCTCACTGTACCCAACTCACTGTACCCAACTCACTGTACCCAGCTCACTGTACCCAGCTCACTGTACCCAACTCACTGTACCCAGCTCACTGTACCCAGCTCACTGTACCCAACTCACTGTACCCAACTCACTGTACCCAACTCACTGTACCCAGCTCACTGTACCCAGCTCACTGTACCCAACTCACTGTACCCAACTCACTGTACCCAGCTCACTGTACCCAGCTCACTGTACCCAACTCACTGTACCCAACTCACTGTACCCAACTCACTGTACCCAGCTCACTGTACCCAACTCACTGTACCCAACTCACTGTACCCAACTCACTGTACCCAGCTCACTGTACCCAACTCACTGTACCCAACTCACTGTACCCAACTCACTGTACCCAACTCACTGTACCCAGCTCACTGTACCCAACTCACTGTACCCAACTCACTGTACCCAGCTCACTGTACCCAACTCACTGTACCCAACTCACTGTACCCAACTCACTGTACCCAACTCACTGTACCCAGCTCACTGTACCCAACTCACTGTACACAACTCACTGTACCCAGCTCACTGTACCCAGCTCACTGTACCCAACTCACTGTAACCAGCTCACTGTACCCAGCTCACTGTACCCAGCTCACTGTACCCAGCTCACTGTACCCAACTCACTGTACCCAGCTCACTGTACCCAGCTCACTGTACCCAGCTCACTGTACCCAGCTCACTGTACCCAGCTCACTGTACCCAGCTCACTGTACCCAACTCACTGTACCCAGCTCACTGTACCCAGCTCACTGTACCCAGCTCACTGTACCCAACTCACTGTACCCAGCTCACTGTACCCAGCTCACTGTACCCAGCTCACTATACCCAGCTCACTGTACCCAGCTCACTGTACCCAGCTCACTGTAACCAGCTCACTGTACCCAGCTCACTGTAACCAGCTCACTGTACCCAGCTCACTGTACCCAGCTCACTGTACCCAGCTCACTGTAACCAGCTCACTGTACCCAACTCACTGTACCCAGCTCACTGTACCCAGCTCACTGTACCCAGCTCACTGTACCCAACTCACTGTACCCAGCTCACTGTACCCAGCTCACTGTAACCAGCTCACTGTACCCAACTCACTGTACCCAGCTCACTGTACCCAACTCACTGTACCCAGCTCACTGTAACCAGCTCACTGTACCCAACTCACTGTACCCAGCTCACTGTACCCAACTCACTGTAACCAGCTCACTGTAACCAGCTCACTGTACCCAGCTCACTGTACCCAGCTCACTGTACCCAACTCACTGTAACCAGCTCACTGTACCCAACTCACTGTACCCAGCTCACTGTAACCAGCTCACTGTACCCAGCTCACTGTACCCAGCTCACTGTACCCAGCTCACTGTACCCAGCTCACTGTACCCAGCTCACTGTACCCAACTCACTGTACCCAGCTCACTGTACCCAGCTCACTGTACCCAGCTCACTGTACCCAGCTCACTGTACCCAACTCACTGTACCCAGCTCACTGTACCCAACTCACTGTCTGTCAACTGATTTCACTTGTAACATACGCTGACTCCTTTTCCTGTTGGGAACGTTTCCCAGATTGACCTTCTCCTGTAACATACAGTATATATATATATATGTAACAGTGCTATGATGGGGTCTAAACCCAGACTGTGTTGTAGACATTGTTTGTCTTCAGGAAGGCAGTGAGTTGCTGCACAACAACTTTTTCCCAAAAAATGTTGAGAGGAAGATTCAATATAAACTTGTTCCTTTTTAAATTTTTTATGGTTCAAGGTTTGGCTTTTTCAAGAGAGGCTTTATTACTGCCACTTTTAGTGAGTTTGGTACACATCCGGTGGATAGAGAGCCGTTTATTATGTTCAACATTTTTTTTTTTTTTTTTTTTACCTTTATTTAACTAGGCAAGTCAGTTAAGAACAAATTCTTATTTTCAATGACGGCCCAGGAACAGTGGGTTAACTGCCTGTTCAGGGGCAGAACGACAGATTTGTACCTTGTCAGCTCAGGGATTCGAACTTGCAACCTTTCGGTTACTAGTCCAACGCTCTAACCACTAGGCTACCCTACCACCCCCAACATACGAGGGCCAAGCACAGGAAGCAGCTCTTTCAGTAGTTTAGTTGGAATAGGATCCAGTAGGCGGCTTGAAGGTTTAGAGGCCAAGACTATTTTCACAGAGATACAGGATTTTTAAAAAACATGAGTGTCTCCCTTGATCCGAGGTCCTGGCAGTGTTGTGCAGACTCAGGAACTCTTTGAGTTTTAGAGAAATACACAGATTCAAAGAGCCGTCATTTGCTTTCCAATGATCATGATCTTTTCGTCCAAGAAGTTTATGAATTCATCTGTGTGAATGTATTTTTTTAAATTATTTTTTTTTACCTTTATTTTACTAGGCAAGTCAGTTAAGAACAAATTCTTATTTTCAATGACGGCCTGGGAACAGTGGGTTAACTGGTCTAGGAACAGTGGGTTAACTGGTCTAGGAACAGTGGGGTTAACTGGTCTAGGAACAGTGGGTTAACTGGTCTAGGAACAGTGGGTTAACTGGTCTAGGAACAGTGGGGTTAACTGGTCTAGGAACAGTGGGGTTAACTGGTCTAGGAACAGTGGGTTAACTGGTCTAGGAACAGTGGGGTTAACTGGTCTAGGAACAGTTTAACTGGTCTAGGAACAGTGGGGTTAACTGGTCTAGGAACAGTGGGTTAACTGGTCTAGGAACAGTGGGGTTAACTGGTCTAGGAACAGTGGGGTTAACTGGTCTAGGAACAGTGGGGTTAACTGGTCTAGGAACAGTGGGGTTAACTGGTCTAGGAACAGTGGGTTCACTGGTCTAGGAACAGTGGGTTAACTGGTCTAGGAACAGTGGGGTTAACTGGTCTAGGAACAGTGGGTTAACTGGTCTAGGAACAGTGGGGTTAACTGGTCTAGGAACAGTGGGTTCACTGGTCTAGGAACAGTGGGTTAACTGGTCTAGGAACAGTGGGGTTAACTGGTCTAGGAACAGTGGGGTTAACTGGTCTAGGAACAGTGGGTTAACTGGTCTAGGAACAGTGGGTTAACTGGTCTAGGAACAGTGGGGTTAACTGCCTTGTTCAGGGGCAGAACGACAGATGGCAGATGAAGAACAAACGTTTCTTGTGTGTTGTCCTCGGCTACCTGGCTAAAATGCTAATTGCTCGCTAGCCTAATTTCCATTCACGAACAACGTTCGCTAGTTAACATTAGCATTCTACATTTAGCTACATATTTAAACTTCTATCCTCTCAGGCCAGGCGCACAACAACGTATGAATTAATGGTTGGATCAGAATCGAAGTTATAATCATTTGCCAGAATGGAGAATGAAGTAAAAACCACAAGTCCAAATCCCTATCTCCATCCATGGCTAATTTAAGAAAGGACATATTTTAGCTAGTTAGCGAGCTAGCTTGTCACCGGAAGACAACAACACATAGATTTTCTGTCAATGACATAGGTTCTCGATGTGATTGGCCAAATCCAAGATGGTTTACCTTGACATTTCTTTTTTGGTTGAGCTCAACGTTGATTGGCTATTATTTAAAAAATATACATATATCAATGGAGGCTAAATGCTGTCTGGTTTCAATGCTACAGGTCGGCAACAATGTCATACTCTTTTGGAGCACACAGCATCAGATACATGGTCTACACATAGAGAGCCAGAGGGGCGCTGTTTCACAGTAAAGATAGCATCAGATACATGGCCTACACATAGAGATCAAGAGGGGCGCTGTTTCACATTAAAGATAGCATCAGATACATGGTCTACACATAGAGAGACAGAGGGGCGCTGTTTAAGCTCACTGATTCTTTCTTCGGTGAGATACATTCAGCTTCTTTGCCAATTGAAGGAAAATTCAGAAATGCAGAGACACTAAAGATACATTATTTTAAAATATATATTTTTTGGGGGGGAAGCCTGGCTTCCTTTGGTATGAATACACACCACTGACACACACACACACTTTTTTCTCTTCAATTCCTCCTTCTCTCCTAACCTCCTCTCTCTCTCTCTCTCTCTCTCTCTCTCTCACTCTCCTAACCTCCTCTCTCTCTCTCTCTCTCTTTCTGTTCTCTCTACTCTCTCTCTCTTTCTGTTCCCTCTACTCTCTCTCTCTCCTAACCTTAACCTCTCTCTCTCTAGCTCTCCTAACCTTAACCTCTCTATCTCTCCTATCCTCCTTTCTCTCTCACTCTCCTATCCTTCTCTCTCTCTGTCTCTGTCTCTGTCTCTCTCTCTCTCTCTCTCTCTCTCTCTCTCTCTCTCTCTCTCTCTCTCCTAACCTCCCCGCTCTTCTGCTTCTCTCTGTGTCTTTTCTTTATTCACTAGACAGTTGAATGGCAGAGTGGATGAAGGAGATATGAGAACACATTAACATAGACACCTGCCTCTCACATCCATTCAAGTGCAGGCAAACACACACACGGAAACACACACGGAATACACACGCAACACACAGACATGCACACCACCTAGTATGTGAGTGGTGACAGGCCAAATCACAGACATATTCACCACAGAGCTACAATACGATTCTGTTATCTTCAACAGTGTAGTGAAAACCTTTCTCACTGTGGTCCTCTGTAAGCTCAGCTGGTAGAGCATAGAGCTCGCAACTCCAGGATAGGGGGTTTGATTCCCGGGACCACCCGTATGTATGAACACATGACTGTAAGTTGTGCTAAATGACATATACTGTTATTATACTGATAGTGTTGCCTGTAACATTGCAGTAATAAGGTGTTCCATCCTCAGTGTTCAATAAGGTGTTCCATCCTCAGTGTTCAATAAGGTGTTCCATCCTCAGTGTTCAATAAGGTGTTCCATCCTCAGTGTTCAATAAGGTGTTCCATCCTCAGTGTTCAATAAGGTGTTCAATAAGGTGTTCCATCCTCAGTGTTCAATAAGGTGTTCAATAAGGTGTTCAATAAGGTGTTCCATCCTCAGTGTTCAATAAGGTGTTCCATCCTCAGTGTTTAGACTCTGTTCAATAAGGTGTTCCATCCTCAGTGTTTAGACTCTGTTTAATAAGGTGTTCCATCCTCAGTGTTTAGACTCTGTTTAATAAGGTGTTCCATAAGGTGTTCAATAAGGTGTTCCATCCTCAGTGTTTAAACTCGGTTCAATAAGGTGTTCCATCCTCAGTGTTTAGACTCTGTTCAATAAGGTGTTCCATCCTCAGTGTTTAGACTCTGTTCAATAAGGTGTTCCATCCTCAGTGTTTAAACTATGTTCAATAAGGTGTTCAATGAGGTGTTCCATCCTCAGTGTTTAAACTCTGTTCAATAAGGTGTTCCATCCTCAGTGTTTAAACTCTGTTCAATAAGGTGTTCCATCCTTAGTGTTTAAACTATGTTCAATAAGGTGTTCCATAAGGTGTTCAATAAGGTGTTCCATCCTCAGTGTTTAAACTATGTTCAATAAGGTGTTCCATCCTTAGTGTTTAAACTCTGTTCAATAAGGTGTTCCATCCTCAGTGTTTAGACTCTGTTCAATAAGGTGTTCCATCCTCAGTGTTTAGACTCTGTTCAATAAGATGTTCCATCCTCAGTGTTTAGACTCTGTTCAATAAGGTGTTCCATCCTCAGTGTTTAGACTCTGTTCAATAAGGTGTTCCATCCTCAGTGTTTAAACTCTGTTCAATAAGGTGTTCCGTCCTCAGTGTTTAGACTCTGTTCAATAAGGTGTTCCATCCTCAGTGTTTAGACTCTGTTCAATAAGGTGTTCCATCCTCAGTGTTCAATAAGGTGTTAAATAACGTGTTCCATCCTCAGTGTTCAATAAGGTGTTATATAAGGTGTTCCATCCTTAGTGTTTAGACTCTGTTCAATGAGGTGTTCAATAAGGTGATCCTTTGCTTGAATGTTTTGGTGTTGTACATGAAGGACCCCATATCCTCTCCCTTCAGATGTGTGTGTGTGTGTGTCTGTGTGTGTGTGTGTGTGTGTGTGCGTGTGTGTGTGCGTGTGTGTGTATGTGTGTGTGTGTGTGTGTGTGTGTGTGTGTGTGTGTCTGTGTGTGTGTGTGTGTGTGCGTGCGTGCGTGCGTGTGTGTGCGTGTATGTGTGCGTGTGCGTGTGCGTGTGCGTGTGTGTGTGTGTGTGCGTGTATGTGTGTGTGTGTCTGTGTGTGTGTGTGTGTGTGTGTTTAAATAGAGATTCTCCTTTCATGTTGTTCATTCAGGCCAGCTTGCATTAATTAAACAGTCTTTGATAATCATTTCACAACACCTCTGATTAGAATCACATTTGGTTCTTCTGACACACTGTAGTGCCCCTCCCCCCTCCTCGTCTCTATGGTAACACAACCGCCCCTTGATGTGTGGACCAACCAGGATGCGGTCAACAGGACATGAGAGGATTTAGGGTATGAAGTTTGTTGCTCCCTAATACCAGGTCTAGAATCAGTTACACAACCCATATATCCGTCATTACAGGCTCCTAACACCAGGTCTAGGGTCAGTTATACACCCCATATATCCTTCATTACAGGCCCCTAATACCAGGTCTAGAATCAGTTACACAACCCATATATCCTTCATTACAATGCAAGACTGAACGGCTAGGTCTAGGATGTTATACACCCCATATATCCTTCATTACAGGCCCTAATGCCAGGTCTAGAATCAGTGTGTGTGTGTGTGTGTGTGTGTGTGTGTGTGTGTGTGTGTGTGTGTGTGTGTGTGTGTGTGTGTGTGTGTGTGTGTGTGTGTGTGTGTTGCAGTAGCATCAAAGGAGCACCTGTCTAGAATGGAACACTACATGGGGCTGTCAGTATACCACTGTCTTGATGAACTAGAATGGAACACTACACTACATGGGGCTGTCAGTATACCACTGTCTTGATGAACTAGAATGGAACACTACATGAGGCTGTCAGTATACCACTGTCTTGATGAACTAGAATGGAACACTACATGAGGCTGTCAGTATACCACTGTCTTGATGAACTAGAATGGAACACTACATGGGGCTGTCAGTATAACACTGTCTTGATGAACTAGAATGGAACACTACACTACATGGGGCTGTCAGTATACCACTGTCTTGATGAACTAGAATGGAACACTACATGGGGCTGTCAGTATACCACTGTCTTGATGAACTAGAATGGAACACTACATGGGGCTGTCAGTATACCACTGTCTTGATGAACTAGAATGGAACACTACATGGGGCTGTCAGTATACCACTGTCTTGATGAACTAGAATGGAACACTACATGGGGCTGTCAGTATACCACTGTCTTGATGAACTAGAATGGAACACTACACTACATGGGGCTGTCAGTATACCACTGTCTTGATGAACTAGAATGGAACACTACACTACATGAGGCTGTCAGTATACCACTGTCTTGATGAACTAGAATGGAACACTACATGAGGCTGTCAGTATACCACTGTCTTGATGAACTAGAATGGAACACTACATGGGGCTGTCAGTATACCACTGTCTTGATGAACTAGAATGGAACACTACATGAGGCTGTCAGTATACCACTGTCTTGATGAACTAGAATGGAACACTACATGGGGCTGTCAGTATAACACTGTCTTGATGAACTAGAATGGAACACTACATGGGGCTGTCAGTATACCACTGTCTTGATGAACTAGAATGGAACACTACACTACATGGGGCTGTCAGTATACCACTGTCTTGATGAACTAGAATGGAACACTACACTACATGGGGCTGTCAGTATACCACTGTCTTGATGAACTAGAATGGAACACTACACTACATGGGGCTGTCAGTATACCACTGTCTTGATGAACTAGAATGGAACACTACATGGGGCTGTCAGTATACCACTGTCTTGATGAACTAGAATGGAACACTACATGGGGCTGTCAGTATAACACTGTCTTGATGAACTAGAATGGAACACTACACTACATGGGGCTGTCAGTATACCACTGTCTTGATGAACTAGAATGGAACACTACACTACATGGGGCTGTCAGTATAACACTGTCTTGATGGACTAATGGATGGAACACTGTGATAAACTAGCGTCCTGTCCAGGGGGTTTACTTGACTTCTAACTTACACCTCACATCACTGCGTGTTTCTGAAGAGCAGGTGTAACCTTCCGGTCGTAGGACTGCTGTGCAACCGCAGGCTGATTTAATGGAGAGACAGTTATTGTCGAGAATGAATTACAACAGTCTGTTTTCGACAACACACCGTGAATGTGGCGGAAAAAAAATAGCGTATGACATTTGCATAACCCGCCCCTGCATAACGAGCTGTCCGGTTCAGTCTGCGTGGTCCTCAGTGCCGCTACTCGAAACAGACAACCAGGGAGGAAATATACCGGCAGGAAGGACTGTCACCGTCTCTAAAACTATCAACATGATCATTATAATCGAAGATAAGGTGAGATGCTGTTCCTGGAAGGGGGTATTTGCCCATATAGTTTTTAGCTAAAGTGTACTGTAACTAGTTATATTAGGCGAGAATCAAGACTTGTTGAAAATGGTCAGCATAGACAGGCACGTTGTTGCAAACCTCCCGCGTGATCGTTTTACCATGTTTTGGTTTTCAATAAAAAATAAAGAATAAACTAGTTAACGTTCGCTAGTTATTTTAGTTAGCGACTTGACAGATGCACACATTTTTACATTTGACTTAAAATGTATTTAATTTTTTTTTGGGTGTTGATATAACTGGTTATTGGTCCTGAACAGAATCAGCAGTGGATTCACCTAAAGCACATTCGCCATGTTGAGATATCACCATTTTAATAAAAAAAAAAAATAATTACAACTCTTAATCGAAACTATTAAAAAACACGATAATTATTTAATACATCGCTTTTATATACAGCTAACAATTTTTGTAATTATTATTATATATATATTTTTTAAAGAACAGATAGCTAGAACGACACGGCTGATATGACATATTCACAACGAGTCGTCTTTCTCCGGTTTTATGCAGACGCGCGTGGGCCTTGAACGGGAATAGTGCACAGTAATTCACATGGTGCTTTGAACCCCAGCTAGTCTATACTATATTAAACGGGAATAGTGCACCGTAATTCACATGGTGCTTTGAACCCTGGCTAGTCTATACTATATTAAACAGGAATAGTGCACCGTAATTCACATGGTGCTTTGAACCCCATTTAATAGTCTATACTATATTAAATGGGAATAGTGCACAGTAATTCACATGGTGCTTTGAACCCTGGCTAGTCTATTCTATATTAAATGGGAATAGTGCACAGTAATTCACATGGTGCTTTGAACCCTGGCTAGTCTATACTATATTAAATGGGAATAGTGCACAGTATTTCACATGGTGCTTTGAACCCTAGCTAGTCTATACTATATTAAACGGGAATAGTGCACAGTAATTCACATGGTGCTTTGAACCCTAGCTAGTCTATTCTATATTAAACGGAATAGTGCATAGTAATTCACATGGTGCTTTGAACCCTGGCTAGTCTATACTATATTAAACGGGAATAGTGCACAGTATTTCACGGAACCCTAGGTCTATAATATTACATGCCGGGAGGTTGTAAAAAATGTTTAATCGTTTAGGCAACAGCTGCTATTTATATACAATGCATGGTTGGTGCGACTGAGCTAAATGATTTTTAACTACAGCAAGTCAAACGTTGAGCCAGAGGTGACTAAACATGCTCGTTAGACATTTTTTAGCTGCATTTTGTAGTGTTGTTTTTTTCGGGTACTGTTTATGCAAAGCCAGCTAGCTACACGGTTTAGCATATGTCTCCATCTTACTGTCACTCTGTACATTAGACCGATAACGTTATCTTACTCTCTAAACCCTGCAAGCAAGAGGTATCAAGAATCATGTGTCAAGGATGAGTATTTTAGCCAGCTGACCCTGTCGTCAAAAGACGGAACGAAAGTAAAGATTTACCCGATCTGACATTCATTATATACTCTGTCCCGCCGTTCTCCGATGAGGTTTAAGGTCGCGTTTGGTATCCAATAAATGTTTTGTTACCGCCACCTACTAGACTGGTATATAAGGTATATACGGTATACCTCCCTTATAATTTGCTTTAAGAAAATAAAATCAACAAATACCCCACCATCTAACTCTACACTCAACCCCCCCACGCTACTCCACTATTTAAATCCATCTAGTCGTACCTCAGGCCAACAGCCTGAAAAGACAGGACACCACCACCGAATACCTCTCTGCAGCTGCCACCAGAACCTCTATTCTCTGTGACTTACGATCCCTCCCTGCAGTACAGTTGATAGCTAAATATATAGATAGATAGAGCTATAAATATCTATCCATTTATTTATAGCTATATATATACAGTGGGGCAAAAAATATTTAGTCAGCCACCAATTGTGCAAGTTCTCCCACTTAAAAATATGGGAGAGGCCTGTAATTTTCATCATAGGTACACTTCAACTATGACAGACAAAATGAGAAAAAAAATCCAGAAAATCACATTGTAGGATTTTTAATGAATTTATTTGCAAATTATGGTGGAAAATAAGTATAAATTATAAAAAGTCCAATCTTACTGAAACATCTATATCACTTGTTGGTTTATCCCTCTGTACTGGTACAAATGTACTTCTCTTGACCCATCTTCCTCTACTTTCTTCACTGCCTCAACATATGACAACTTCTGCTCTACTCTGATCCTGGAAACCTCAACCTGTCTCTCTCTCTCACACGGTCTCTGACCCTGGAAACCTCAACCTGTCTCTCTCTCTCACACGGTCTCTGACCCTGGAAACCTCAACCTGTCTCTCTCTCTCACGGGACGTCTCTGACCCTAGAAACCTCAACCTGTCTCTCTCTCACACGGGACGTCTCTGATCCCCAGCTCCATGGGCACCCTTACAATTAACACCTACTACTACTTTCCCCAATGCTATACACTCTTACAACTTCTGCTCTACTCTGGAATCGTACCAGGGTATGTAGTGACGCCTCTAGCACTGAGATGCAGAGCCTTAGACCTCTGCGCCACCTTAATTCATGATTCTATATATCTGAGCCTCTCTATCATCTCTATCCTCTCTGAGTCCCTCTATCCTCTCTGAGTCCCTCTATCCCCTCTGAGTCCCTCAAGCCTCTCTATCCCCTCTGAGTCCCTCTATCCTCTCTGAGTCCCTCTATCCTCTCTATCCTCTCTGAGTCCCTCTATCCTCTCTATCCTCTCTGAGTCCCTCTATCCTCTCTATCCTCTCTGAGTCCCTCTATCCTCTCTATCCTCTCTATCCTCTCTGAGCCTCTCTGAGCTTCTATCTCCTCTGAGTCCCTCTGAGTCCCTCTATCCTCTCTGAGTCCCTCTATCCTCTCTATGCTCTCTGAGCCTCTCTATCCTCTCTGAGCCTCTCTATCCTCTCTGAGCCTCTCTATCCTCTCTGAGCCTCTCTATCCTCTCTGAGTCCCTCTATCCTCTCTGAGTCCCTCTATCCTCTCTGAGCCTCTCTATCCTCTCTGAGCCTCTCTATCCTCTCTGAGCCTCTCTATCCTCTCTGAGTCCCTCTATCCTCTCTGTGTCCCTCTATCCTCTCTGAGTCCCTCTATCCTCTCTGAGCCTCTCTATCCTCTCGGAGTCCCTCTATCCTCTCTGAGCCTCTCTATCCTCTCTGAGCCTCTCTATCCTCTCTGAGCCTCTCTATCCTCTCTGAGCCTCTCTATCCTCTCTGAGTCCCTCTATCCTCTCTATCCTCTCTGAGCCCCTCTATCCTCTCTGAGTCCCTCTATCCTCTCTGAGCCTCTCTATCCTCTCTGAGCCTCTCTATCCTCTCTGAGTCCCTCTATCCTCTCTATCCTCTCTGAGCCTCTCTATCCTCTCGGAGTCCCTCTATCCTCTCTGAGCCTCTCTATCCTCTCTGAGCCTCTCTATCCTCTCTGAGCCTCTCTATCCTCTCTGAGCCTCTCTATCCTCTCTGAGCCTCTCTATCCTCTCTGAGCCTCTCTATCCTCTCTGAGCCTCTCTATCCTCTCTGAGCCTCTCTATCCTCTCTGAGCCTCTCTATCCTCTCTGAGTCCCTCAAGCCTCTCTATCCTCTCTGAGCCTCTCTATCCTCTCGGAGTCCCTCTATCCTCTCTGAGCCTCTCTATCCTCTCTGAGCCTCTCTATCCTCTCTGAGCCTCTCTATCCTCTCTGAGCCTCTCTATCCTCTCTGAGCCTCTCTATCCTCTCTGAGCCTCTCTATCCTCTCTGAGCCTCTCTATCCCCTCTGAGTCCCTCGAGCGTCTCTCTGTACCTGGCATCCACCAAAATACCCCATTGTGTTCTTCCCCCACAGTTACAGCACTTAACCTTCCCGGTGCATTATGGGACAAATTCCCACGCTTCCTCATTCCCTTTAACCAGGTCTTTTCTTTTCCTTTCCACTGAGCAGCTACACGTCCCATCCTTTGGCATTTAAAACGCTGCAGTGCGTTATGGGAAAAATTCTCTTGAACATTGAAAGCTAAGGAATCCTTTCTGTTGAGGCCAACAAACAAAAAACAACAACTCAGCTTTCACTTCCTTGTGACCTTCGTTCGTACCGATCAATCTGTTGGTTTCCGTCACTCGGCCTCCCTTCACATTGGTCTTTAATATCACACATCACGGCTGTGATTGGGTGTCCCCTAGGGTGGCGCGCAATTGGCCCAGCGTCGTCTGGGTTTGGCACGGGGGGGGGGTCATTGTAAATAAGAATTTGTTCTTAACTGACTTGCCTAGTATAAGAACCAGAGACATGACTGTTAACATGTTGACTCTACCTAGTATAAGAACCAGAGACATGACTGTTAACATGTTGACTATCTCCTCTACCTAGTATAAGAACCAGAGACATGACTGTTAACATGTTGACTCTCTCCTCTACCTAATATAAGAACCAGAGACATGACTGTTAACGTGTTGACTCTCTCCTCTACCTAGTATAAGAACCAGAGACATGACTGTTAACATGTTGACTCTCTCCTCTACCTAGTATAAGAACCAGAGACATGACTGTTAACATGTTGACTCTACCTAGTATAAGAACCAGAGACATGACTGTTAACATGTTGACTCTCTCCTCTACCTAGTATAAGAACCAGAGACATGACTGTTAACGTGTTGACTCTCTCCTCTACCTAGTATAAGAACCAGAGACATGACTGTTAACATGTTGACTCTCTCCTCTACCTAGTATAAGAACCAGAGACATGACTGTTAACATGTTGACTCTCTCCTCTACCTAGTATAAGAACCAGAGACATGACTGTTAACATGTTGACTCTCTCCTCTACCTAGTATAAGAACCAGAGACATGACTGTTAACATGTTGACTCTCTCCTCTACCTAATATAAGAACCAGAGACATGACTGTTAACATGTTGACTCTCTCCTCTACCTAGTATAAGAACCAGAGACATGACTGTTAACATGTTGATTCTACCTAGTATAAGAACCAGAGACATGACTGTTAACATGTTGACTCTCTCCTCTACCTAATATAAGAACCAGAGACATGACTGTTAACATGTTGACTCTACCTAGTATAAGAACCAGAGACATGACTGTTAACATGTTGACTCTACCTAGTATAAGACCCAGAGACATGACTGTTAACATGTTGACTCTACCTAGTATAAGAACCAGAGACATGACTGTTAACATGTTGACTCTCTCCTCTACCTAATATAAGAACCAGAGACATGACTGTTAACATGTTGACTCTACCTAGTATAAGAACCAGAGACATGACTGTTAACATGTTGACTCTACCTAGTATAAGACCCAGAGACATGACTGTTAACATGTTGACTCTACCTAGTATAAGAACCAGAGACATGACTGTTAACATGTTGACTCTCTCCTCTACCTAGTACAAGAACCAGAGACATGACTGTTAACATGTTGACTCTCTCCTCTACCTAGTATAAGAACCAGAGACATGACTGTTAACGTGTTGACTCTCTCCTCTACCTAGTATAAGAACCAGAGACATGACTGTTAACATGTTGACTCTACCTAGTATAAGAACCAGAGACATGACTGTTAACGTGTTGACTCTCTCCTCTACCTAGTATAAGAACCAGAGACATGACTGTTAACATGTTGACTCTCTCCTCTACCTAGTATAAGAACCAGAGACATGACTGTTAACGTGTTGACTCTCTCCTCTACCTAGTATAAGAACCAGAGACATGACTGTTAACATGTTGACTCTCTCCTCTACCTAGTATAAGAACCAGAGACATGACTGTTAACATGTTGACTCTACCTAGTATAAGAACCAGGACATGACTGTTAACATGTTGACTCTCTCCTCTACCTAGTATAAGAACCAGAGACATGACTGTTAACATGTTGACTCTTTCCTCTACCTAGTATAAGAACCAGAGACATGACTGTTAACATGTTGACTCTCTCCTCTACCTAGTATAAGAACCAGAGACATGACTGTTAACATGTTGACTCTCTCCTCTACCTAGTATAAGAACCAGAGACATGACTGTTAACGTGTTGACTCTCTCCTCTACCTAGTATAAGAACCAGAGACATGACTGTTAACATGTTGACTCTCTCCTCTACCTAATATAAGAACCAGAGACATGACTGTTAACATGTTGACTCTCTCCTCTACCTAGTATAAGAACCAGAGACATGACTGTTAACATGTTGATTCTACCTAGTATAAGAACCAGAGACATGACTGTTAACATGTTGACTCTCTCCTCTACCTAGTATAAGAACCAGAGACATGACTGTTAACATGTTGACTCTACCTAGTATAAGAACCAGAGACATGACTGTTAACATGTTGACTCTACCTAGTATAAGACCCAGAGACATGACTGTTAACATGTTGACTCTACCTAGTATAAGAACCAGAGACATGACTGTTAAAATGTTGACTCTCTCCTCTACCTAATATAAGAACCAGAGACATGACTGTTAACATGTTGACTCTACCTAGTATAAGAACCAGAGACATGACTGTTAACATGTTGACTCTACCTAGTATAAGACCCAGAGACATGACTGTTAACATGTTGACTCTACCTAGTATAAGAACCAGAGACATGACTGTTAACATGTTGACTCTCTCCTCTACCTAGTACAAGAACCAGAGACATGACTGTTAACGTGTTGACTCTCTCCTCTACCTAGTATAAGAACCAGAGACATGACTGTTAACATGTTGACTCTCTCCTCTACCTAGTATAAGAACCAGAGACATGACTGTTAACATGTTGACTCTCTCCTCTACCTAGTATAAGAACCAGAGACATGACTGTTAACATGTTGACTCTACCTAGTATAAGAACCAGAGACATGACTGTTAACATGTTGACTCTCTCCTCTACCTAGTATAAGAACCAGAGACATGACTGTTAACATGTTGACTCTCTCCTCTACCTAGTATAAGAACCAGAGACATGACTGTTAACATGTTGACTCTCTCCTCTACCTAGTATAAGAACCAGAGACATGACTGTTAACATGTTGACTCTCTCCTCTACCTAGTATAAGAACCAGAGACATGACTGTTAACATGTTGACTCTACCTAGTATAAGAACCAGAGACATGACTGTTAACATGTTGACTCTACCTAGTATAAGAACCAGAGACATGACTGTTAACATGTTGACTCTCTCCTCTACCTAGTATAAGAACCAGAGACATGACTGTTAACATGTTGACTCTCTCCTCTACCTAGTATAAGAACCAGAGACATGACTGTTAACATGTTGACTCTACCTAGTATAAGAACCAGAGACATGACTGTTAACATGTTGACTCTACCTAGTATAAGAACCAGAGACATGACTGTTAACATGTTGACTCTCTCCTCTACCTAGTATAAGAACCAGAGACATGACTGTTAACGTGTTGACTCTCTCCTCTA
>NW_026278124.1:0-5000 GCF_023373465.1 Oncorhynchus keta | reverse complement strand
TCCCTCCCCGTCTCTCTCTCTCCCCCCCGTCTCCCTCCCCCCCCCGGTTTCTCTCTCCCCGTCCTCCTCCTCCCCCTGTCTCCCTCCTCCTCTCTCCCCCTGTCTCCCTCCTCTCTCCCCTGTCTCCCTCTCTCCCCCCGTCTCCCTCCTCTCTCCCCCTGTCTCCCTCTCTCCCCCCGTCTCCCTCCCTCCCCTGGTTTCTCCCCCCCCGTCTCCCCTCCCTCCCCGTCTCTCTCTCTCCCCCCGGGATTGATCCCTCCCCCCGGTTTCTCTCTCCCCCGTCTCCCTCCTCTCTCCCCATCTCCCTCTCTCCCACCCCGCTTTTCTCTCCCGTCTCTCCCTCCCCCCCGTCTCCCTCCCTCCCTCCCCCTGGTTTCTCCCCGTTCCCTCTCTGTCCCTCCCTCCCCGTCTAATAATATAATAATCCCTCCCCGTCTCCCTCCTCTCTCCCCTGTCTCCCTCCTCTCTAATCTCCCTCTCTCCCCCCGTCTCCCTCCCTCCCCCTGGTTTCTCCCCCCCCGTCTCCCTCCCTCCCCCTGGTTTCTCCCCCCGTCTCCCTCCCTCCCGTCTCTCTCTCTCTCCCCCCCGTCTCCCTCCCTTCCCCCGTCTCCCTCCCTCCCCTGTCTCCCTCCTCTCTCCCCTGTCTCCCTCCTCTCTCCCCCTGTCTCCCTCCTCTCTCCCCCCTGTCTCCCTCTCTCCCCCCCCGTCTCCCTCCCTCCCCGTCTCTATTATATATTCCCTTTTCTTACCACAGATACCTCCCCGTGACCTCCCTCCCCGTCTCCCTCCCTCCCCCTGGTTCTCCCCCGTCTCCTCTCTCCCCCGTCTCCCTCCCTCCCCGGGTAGCACTCAAAACTCCCCCCGTCAATCAAATCCTGAAATCCCCGATATAAATCCACTGGTTTCTCCCTCCCCGTCTCTTCCTATAGGGCTTGATCAATAATGTATAATAATAAACCATTTGTATTAAAATGCTTTTTCTCTTTCCTTAAACTTATATTTTCATTACATCGTGCTATAAATGTATAATTAGTCTGTTGAATATTTTTGGGGGCCAAATCATTATTGGTTAAATTCTACCATGTTATTACCACAGATACAGATATGACCGTCTAGAGTCCTTCTGCCAAACCTGGTTGTTGTTGTCACACTGCCCCTGCTGGTAGCACTGCAAAACATCACTCAATCAAATCCTGAAATAAAATATAAATCCACTTTTTACCAGAAAAATCAATATGGGCTGAATACTTACATGAAGTGTATGGAAGCCTTTACATGACATAAATATGAATAAATAATATAAACTTATAACAACACTGATATGACCGTCTGGAGTCCTTCAAACCTGATTGTTTTTGTCACACTGCCCCCTGCTGGTAGCACTGCAAAACATCACTAGTCAAATCAAGAGACTTTTACTGACTTGAATGAATCTGGTGAATGTGAATGGAAGCCTGCGTCGCAACCAACTATGAAATGGCATGGCCTTGCTAATAGCGTTTTCAATCGGTGACGTCACTCGCTCTGAAACCTGTAACTAGCAGTTTTCCGGTCCTCTCTCCTCGCAACCAACCAACCAACCATGGCCGCGGGCGGCAGAGCAAAGGGGCGGAGCGACAATTACTTGAAGGTCTCCACGAGTGACGTCTGATTTTGAACCACTGTTTAGCGCCACCCGCTAAACTAGCTAGCCATTTCATACCGGTTACATGTAGTATAAACTTACAAAAGATTTTAAAACTTTTTTTTTTCAATTGAACCATTTATTTAACTAGTCAGTTAATAAGAACAAAGTCTTATTTAAAATGATGGCCTAACGGGGAACAGTGGGTTTAACTGCCTTGTTCAGGGTACTTGTCCGCTCGGGATTCGACCCAGCAACCTTTCGGTTAGTGACCCAACGCACACTAACCACTAGGCTACCAGTCGTACCATTCATACACAGTTCATATGAGGAAATCCAGTCAATTTAAATAAATTCATGAGACCCCTAATCTGTATGAAATGGAACAGAACTGTGGTACACGTCGATCCAGAGCATCCCAAACATGCTCGATGGGTGACATGTCTGGTGAGTACGCGGGCCACGGAAGAACTGGGACGTTTTCAGCTTCCGGGAATTCTGTCCAGATCCTTGTGACATGGGGCTGTGCGTTATCAGTGTGAAACATGAGGTGATGGATCTCTGATCACGGTGTCTCTGAGTTCAAATTGCCATCGATAAACGCAATTGTGTTTGTTGTCCGTAGGTTATGCTCAGTGGTGTAAAAATCCTTAAAAGTACTAAAGTTGTTTTTTGGGGGTATCTTTTACTTTAACTATATTTTTTTACAACTTTTACTTCACTACATTACTAAAGAAAATAATGTACTTTTACTCCATACATTTTCCCTGACACCCAAAATGTACTTGTGGCATTACAACAGGACAGGAAAATGGTCTAATTCACACACTTACCAAGAGAACATCCCTGGTCATCCCCTACTGCCTCTGATCTGGAGGACTCACTAAACAGAGAACATCCCTGTTCATCCCTACTGCCTCTGATCTGGAGGACTCAATAAACAGAGAACATCCATGGTCATCCCTACTGCCTCTGACCTGGTGGACTCACTAAACAGAGAACATCCCTGTTCATCCCTACTGCCTCTGATCTGGAGGACTCACTAAACAGAGAACATCCCTGGTCCTCCCTACTGCCTCTGATCTGGAGGACTCACTAAACAGAGAACATCCCTGGTCATCCCCCCTGCCTCTGATCTGGTGGACTCACTAAACAGAGAACATCCCTGGTCATCCCTACTGCATCTGATCTGGAGGACTCACTAAACAGAGAATATCCCTGGTCATCCCTACTGCCTCTGACCTGGTGGCCTCACTAAACAGAGAACATCCCTGGTCCTCCCTACTGCCTCTGACCTGGTGGACTCACTAAACAGAGAATATCCCTGGTCACCCCTACTGCCTCTGATCTGACAGACTCACTAAACAGAGAACATCCCTGGTCCTCCCTACTGCCTCTGACCTGGTGGACTCACTAAACAGAGAACATCCCTGGTCATCCCTACTGCCTCTGATCTGACAGACTCACTAAACAGAGAACATCCCTGGTCATCCCTACTGCCTCTGATCTGGTGGACTCACTAAACAGAGAACATCCCTGGTCATCCCTACTGCCTCTGATCTGGAGGACTCACTAAACAGAGAACATCCCTGGTCATCCCTACTGCCTCTGATCTGACAGACTCACTAAACAGAGAACATCCCTGGTCATCCCTACTGCCTCTGATCTGGTGGACTCACTAAACAGAGAACATCCCTGGTCATCCCTACTGCCTCTGATCTGGAGGACTCACTAAACAGAGAACATCCCTGGTCATCCCTACTGCCTCTGATCTGGAGGACTCACTAAACAGAGAACATCCCTGGTCATCCCTACTGCCTCTGATCTGGAGGACTCACTAAACACAAATGCTTCACCTGTAAATTATGTTTGAGATGTGTTCCAGACAGAGCCCTATGAGTATATACTACATACTATTAGTTATTTTTAATATACTGTATACTACATACTATTAGTTAATTTTAGTATACTGTATACCACATAATTTTAGTTAAATTTAGTATACTGTATACTACATACTTAATGAGTTATATACTACATACTATTAGTTTATTTTAGTATACTGTATACTACATACTATTAGTTAATTTTAGTATACTGTATACTACATACTTAATGATTTATATACTACATACTATTAGTTTATTTTAGTATACTGTATACTACATACTATTAGTTTATTTTAGTATACTGTATACTACATACTATTAGTTTATTTTAGTATACTGTATACTACATACTATTAGTTTATTTTAGTATACTGTATACTACATACTATTAGTTTATTTTAGTATACTGTATACTACATAATGATTTATATACTACATACTATTAGTTTATTTTAGTATACTGTATACTACATAATGATTTATATACTACATACTATTAGTTTATTTTAGTATACTGTATACTACATATATTAGTTTATTTTTAGTATACTGTATACTACATACTATTAGTTTATTTTTAGTATACTGTAACCGACCAGCTCGTTGCCTTCTCTACCGGAAGTTGATGCTTTTGTTGCTATGCAACCTCTTGCTAGCTAGTCAGCGTAACAAATGACTAGTTACACATTGTTAGACGTTGGGTGTGTTATTAAATTAAATCTGGACACTCAGACAGAGGAGTAAGGGTTGATTTTGAGCTTTCTGGTGCTGCTGGAAACAATTTAATTACGCTTTTTTCCTCCCGATGTTTCATTGCCGCGGAGTCATATTCAACGGTGTCGAGCGGCTCGTAAATTCATTATTTCCTCCTGCGCCTGGTCTCTATTAGGCGATAGTCCGAGTGAAAGACAGAGACAATTTACCAAAACATAACGACTATATATTTAGCTAAGATGGAATGACGGGGAATAAGTCAATACACGTTGAGAGGTTGGTTTCGTAGTTAATATATCAGGCGAGTTTGATGTATAAGTAGCCAACTACTGTCGCGTTAGGTAGGTAGTTAACATACCGGTACATACAGCTGTAATGATATGCTGTGTGGTTCGTAAGGAACTTATTTGAAAAGTAATTACTTTCTTACATTGCTCAACATTTTCTTAACATTTGTCAAAACGAGTTAAAGCAATGAATTTGTATCCGCTGTCGTTGGACTTCAGCAACATACTTTCCGCCATTTTCTTCAAATCTGAAAACTATGTGAAGCCCCGCCCATTTCATGAAGAATTGCATTATGGGTAGTGTCCTCTGCTTGTAAACTTCATATTTTGGCGAATTTAGTACGACATCCGGGAACTTTTGGCAAACTAAACTATATCATACTATGACCAATAAGCATACTATATACTCAAACACGTCACAAATAGTACGGTTAGTGAGGTTAGGTATGAGTATTAGAAAACGGACTTCCATCTGAAATGACACAC
>NW_026278123.1:0-1463 GCF_023373465.1 Oncorhynchus keta | reverse complement strand
TCACGTTTACAGTAAACGTGATCATACATCCGTTTTTAAAGCCTCAACTGATCTTCGGTATCTCTGTGTGACTGTCCTCCGCTGTTTTCTTCCCATAGGGGGCTGAAGCACAAAGACTACCCCTTCAGTGATGAATTTGAAGAGCCAGGTATACCCGCTATTGAAGTCTCCAGCTTCACTCCATTACAGATCACATTCTACCTTATCTTAATATGGATGGAGGGCCCTCCCCTGTGCTGTCAATCAGATTTAATTATTTATATTCATTATAATCACAAGAACAATATCTAGTACATAAATTGTATGCATAACATGTTGCAGAAAACATTTATATAGCCTGGCTTATAATTTAAGATTCTCAAAGATTGTTGTTATTGTCACTGTTGTTACATTTTTTACAATTAAGTCATTTAGCAGACGCTCTTATCCAGAGCGACTTACAAATTGGTGCATTCACCTTATGACATCCAGTGGAACAGTCACTTTACAATAGTGCATCTAAATCTTAAAAGGGGGGTGAGAAGGATTACTTATCCTATCCTAGGTATTCCTTAAAGAGGTGGGGTTTCAGGTGTCTCCGGAAGGTGGTGATTGACTCCGCTGTCCTGGCGTCGTGAGGGAGTTTGTTCCACCATTGGGGGCCAGAGCAGCGAACAGTTTTGACTGGGCTGAGCGGGAACTGTACTTCCTCAGTGGTAGGGAGGCGAGCAGGCCAGAGGTGGATGAACGCAGTGCCCTTGTTTGGGTGTAGGGCCTGATCAGAGCCTGGAGGTACTGAGGTGCCGTTCCCCTCACAGCTCCGTAGGCAAGCACCATGGTCTTGTAGCGGATGCGAGCTTCAACTGGAAGCCAGTGGAGAGAGCGGAGGAGCGGGGTGACGTGAGAGAACTTGGGAAGGTTGAACACCAGACGGGCTGCGGCGTTCTGGATGAGTTGTAGGGGTTTAATGGCACAGGCAGGGAGCCCAGCCAACAGCGAGTTGCAGTAATCCAGACGGGAGATGACAAGTGCCTGGATTAGGACCTGCGCCGCTTCCTGTGTGAGGCAGGGTCGTACTCTGCGGATGTTGTAGAGCATGAACCTACAGGAACGGGCCACCGCCTTGATGTTAGTTGAGAACGACAGGGTGTTGTCCAGGATCACGCCAAGGTTCTTAGCGCTCTGGGAGGAGGACACAATGGAGTTGTCAACCGTGATGGCGAGATCATGGAACGGGCAGTCCTTCCCCGGGAGGAAGAGCAGCTCCGTCTTGCCGAGGTTCAGCTTGAGGTGGTGATCCGTCATCCACACTGATATGTCTGCCAGACATGCAGAGATGCGATTCGCCACCTGGTCATCAGAAGGGGGAAAGGAGAAGATTAATTGTGTGTCGTCTGCATAGCAATGATAGGAGAGACCATGTGAGATTGTGAGGTTATGACAGAGCCAAGTGACTTGGTGTATAGCGAGAATAGGAGAGGGCC
>NW_026278122.1:0-10000 GCF_023373465.1 Oncorhynchus keta | reverse complement strand
TCTCCCTGTCTCATCTGTCTTTCTGTCTCCCTGTCTATCTGTCTCACTGTCTATCTGTCTCCCTGTCTATCTGTCTCCCTGTCTATCTGTCTCCTGTCTATCTGTCTCTCTGTCTCCTGTCTCTCTGTCTTTCTGTCTCTCTGTCTATCTGTCTCTCTGTCTCTCTGTCATCTGTCTATCTGTCTCTGTCTATCTGTCTATCTGTCTCCTGTCTATCTGTCTCCCTGTCTATCTGTCTCCTGTCTATCTGTCTCCTGTCTGTCTGTCTCCTGTCTATCTGTCTCTGATCTGTCTATCTGTTCTGATCATCTGTCTGTATCCCTGTCTTCTGTCTATCTGTCTTCTCTGTCTATCTGTCTCATCTGTCTCTGTCTCATCTGTTCCTGTCTATTCTGTCTCCTGTCTATCTGTCTTCCAGTCTATCTGTCTCCCTGTCTATCTGTCTCCCTGTCTATCTGTCTCCCTGTCTATCTGTCTCCTGTCTATCTGTCTCCTGTCTATCTGTCTTTCTGTCTCCCTGTCTATCTGCTCTCTGTCTATCTGTCTCCTGTCTATCTGTCTCCTGTCTATCTCTTGTCTCCTGTCTATCTGTCTCCTGTCTATCTGTCTCCCTGTCTATCTGTCTCCTGTCTATCTGTCTCCCTGTCTATCTGTCTCCAGTCTCTATCTGTCTCCTGTCTATCTGTCTCCTGTCTATCTGTCTCCTTGTCTATCTGTCTCCTGTCTATCTGTCTCCCTGTCTCATCTGTCTCCTGTCTATCTGTCTCCCTGTCTATCTGTCTCCCTATCTATCTGTCTCCTGTCTATCTGTCTCCTGTCTATCTGTCTCCCTGTCTATCTGTCTCCCTGTCTATCTCGTCATCTCTGTCTATCTTCTGTCTATCTGTCTCCTGTCTATCTGTCTCCCTGTCTATCTGTCTCCCTGTCTATCTGTCTCTGTCATCTGTCTCCCTGTCTATCTGCTGTCATCTGTCTATCTGTCTCCCTGTCTATCTGTCTTTCTGTCTCCCTGTCTATCTGTCTCCTGTCTATCGTCTCCTGTCTATCTGTCTCCCTGTCTATCTGTCTCCTGTCTATCTCTGTCTCCTGTCTATCTGTCTCCTGTCTATCTGTCTATCTGTCTCCCTGTCTATCTGTTCTCCCTGTCTATCTGTCTCCTGTCTATCTGTCTCCTGTCTATCTGTCTCCTGTCTATCTGTCTATCTGTCTCCCTGTCTATCTGTTTCTGTCTCCTGTCTATCTGTCTCCTGTCTATCTGTCTCCTGTCTATCTGTCTCCCTGTCTATCTCTGTCTCCTGTCTATCTGTCTCCTGTCTATCTGTCTATCTGTCTCCTGTCTATCTGTCTATCTGTCTCCTGTCTATCTGTCTCCTGTCTATCTGTCTCCTGTCTATCTGTCTATCTGTCTCCTGTCTATCCTGTCTCCTGTCTATCTGTCTCCTGTCTATCTGTCTCCTGTCTATCTGTCTATCTGTCTCCTGTCTATCTGTCTTCTGTCTCCTGTCTATCTGTCTCCCTGTCTATCTCTGTCTCCCTGTCTATCTGTCTCCTGTCTATCTGTCATCTCTGTCTATCTGTCTCCCTGTCTATCTGTCTTTCTGTCTCCTGTCTATCTGTCTCCCTGTCTATCTGTCTGTCCTGTCTATCTGTCTCCTGTCTATCTGTCTCCTGTCTATCTGTCTATCTGTCCTGTCTATCTGTCTTGCTCTGTCGATCTGTCTGCTGTCTATCTGTCTCCCTGTCTATCTGTCCATCTGTTCTGCTGTCTCTGTCATCTGTCTATCTGTCTCCCTGTCTATCTGTCTCCTGTCTATCTGTCTCTCTGTCTCATCTGTCTATCTGTCTCCTGTCTATCTGTCTCACTCTGTCTATCTGTCTCCCTGTCTATCTGTCTATCTGTCTCCTGTCTATCTGTCTTTCTGTCTCCTGTCTATCTGTCTCCCTGTCTATCTGTCTCCTGTCTATCTGTCATCTGTCTCCTGTCTATCTGTCTATCTGTCTCATCTGTCCATCTGTCTCCTGTCTATCTGTCTTTCATCTCCTGTCTATCTGTTCCCTGTCTATCTGTCTCCCTGTCCATCTGTCTATCTGTCTCCTGTCTATCATCTCTGTCTATCTGTCTATCTGTCTCCTGTCTATCTGTCTATCTGTCTCCTGTCTATCTGTCTCCTCTGTCTATCTGTCTGTCTGTTCTATCTGTCTATCTCTGTCTCCCTGTCTATCTGTCTCCCTGTCTATCTGTCTCTCTGTCCATCTGTCTCTATTCTGTCTCTCTGTCTATCTGTCTCCTGTCTATCTGTCTCCTGTCTATCTGTCTGTCATCTGTCTCCTGTCTATCTGTCTCCTGTCTATCTGTCTTTCTGTCTCCTGTCTATCTGTCGTCCTGTCTATCTGTCTATCTGTCTCCTGTCTATCTGTCTTCTGTCTCCTGTCTATCTGTCTATCTGTCTCCTGTCTATCTGTCTTTCTGTCTCCTGTCTATCTGTATCGTCTCCTGTCTATCTGTCTCTCTGTCAATCGCTGTCTATCTGTCTCCTTGTCTATCTGTCTCCTGTCTATCTGTCTCCTGTCTATATGTCTGTCTCCTGTCTATCTGTCTATCTGTCTCCTGTCTATCTGTCTTTCTGTCTCCCTGTCCATCTGTCTATCTGTCTCCTGTCTATCTGTCTATCTTAATCTCCTGTCTATCTGTGCTCCTGTCTGTCTGTCGTCGCTGTCTATCTGCCTCGCTGTCATCTGACTCTGTCTATCCGTCTATCTGTCTCCTGTCTATCTGTCTATCTGTCTCCTGTCTTATCTGTCTCCTGTCTATCTGTCTATCCTGTCTGTCTGTCTCCTGTCTATCTGTCTTGTCTGTCTCCTGTCTATCTGTCTCCTATCTATCTGTCTCCTGTCTATCTGTCTCCCTGTCTATCTGTCTCCTGTCTATCTGTCTCCTGTCTATCTGTCTCCTGTCTATCTGATCTCCTGTCTATCTGTCTTCCAGTCTATCTGTTCCTGTCTATCTGTCTCCTGTCTCATCTGTCTCCTGTCTATCTTGTCTCCTGTCTATCTGTCTCCTGTCTATCTGTCTCTCTGTCTCCTGTCTATCTGTCTCCCTGTCTATCTGTCTCCTGTCTATCTGTCTCCTGTCTATCTGTTCTCCTGTCTATCTGTCTCCCTGTCTATCTGTCTCCTGTCTATCTGTCTCCTGTCTATCTGTCTTCCAGTCTATCTGTCTCCTGTCTATCTGTCTCCTGTCTATCTGACTCCTGTCTATCTGTCTCCTGTCTATCTGTCTCCGATATCACTGTTCTCTGTCTCCTGTCTATCTGTTCTGTCTATCTGTTCCTGTCTACCGTCTGTTCCTGTCGATCTGTCTCTCGATGCCCCTTGTCGACGAAATCTGTCTATCTGTCTCCTGTCTATCTGTCTCCTGCTCCTGTCATCTGTTCATCTGTCTCCTGTCTATCTGTCTATCTGTCTCCTGTCTATCTGTCTATCTGTCTCCTGTCTATCTGTCTTCTGTCTCTGTCTATCTGTCTGTCTTTTCTGTCTCCTGTCTATCTGTCTCCTGTCTATCTGTCTCCTGTCTATCTGTCTGTCTCCCTGTCTATCTGTCTCCCTGTCTATCTGTCTCCTGTCTATCTGTCTCTGTCTCCTGTCTATCTGTCTCCCTGTCTATCTGTCTATCTGTCTCCTGTCTATCTGTCTTTCTGTCTCCTGTCTATCTGTCTCCTGTCTATCTGTCTTCTGTCTCTCCTGTCTATCTGTTCCTATCTGTCTCCTGTCTATCTGTCTTTCTGTCTCCTGTCTATCTGTCTTTCTGTCTCCTGTCTATCTGTCTTTCTGTCTCCCTGTCTATCTGTCTCCTGTCTTTCTGTCTCCTGTCTATCTGTTCTGTCTATCTGTCTCCTGTCTATCTGTCTCTCTGTCTCCTGTCTATCTGTCTCCTGTCTATCTGTCTCCCTGTCTATCTGTCTATCTGTCTCCCTGTTCTCTGTCTCCTGTCTATCTGTCTTTCTGTCTCCTGTCTATCTGTCTCCTGTCTATCTGTCTCCTGTCCATCTGTCTATCTGTCTCCCTGTCTATCTGTCTCCTGTCTATCTGTCTATCTGTCTCCTGTCTATCTGTCTATCTGTCTCCTGTCTATCTGTCTCCCTGTCTATCTGTCTCCTGTCTATCTGTCTCCCTGTCTATCTGTCTATCTGTCTCCTGTCTATCTGTCTCCCTGTCTATCTGTCTCCTGTCTATCTGTCTCCCTGTCTATCTGTCTCCTGTCTATCTGTTCTGTCTATCTGTCTATCTGTCTCCCTGTCTATCTGTCTCCTGTCTATCTGTCTCCCTGTCTATCTGTCTTTCTGTCTCCTGTCTATCTGTCTATCTGTCTCCTGTCTATCTGTCTATCTGTCTCCCTGTCTATCTGTCTTTCTGTCTCCCTGTCTATCTGTCTCCTGTCTATTCTGTCTCCCTGTCTATCTGTCTCCTGTTATCTGTCTCCTGTCTATCTGTCTTTCTGTCTCCTGTCTATCTGTCTATCTGTCTCCCTGTCTATCTGTCTTTCTGTCTCCTGTCTATCTGTCTATTCTGTCTCCTGTCTATCTGTCTTCTGTCTCCTGTCTATCTGTCTCCCTGTCTATCTGTCTCCCTGTCTATCTGTCTCCCTGTCTATCTGTCTCCTGTCTATCTGTCTTCTGTCTCCTGTCTATCTGTCTCCTGTCTATCTGTCTCCTGTCTATCTGTCTTTCTTGTCTCTCTGTCTCATCTGTCTATCTGTCTCCCTTGTCTATCTGATCTCCCTGTCCTGTCTTTCTGTCTCCTGTCTATCTGTCTCTCTGTCTGATCTGTCATCTGTCTCCCTGTCTATCTGTCTTTCTGTCTCCTCTGTCTATCTGTCTATCTGTCTCCCTGTCTATCTGTCTATCTGTCTCCTGTCTATCTGTCTTCTGTCTCCTGTCTATCTGTCTCCCTGTCTTTCTGTCTCCTGTCTATCTGTCTCCCTGTCTATCTGTCTCCCTGTCTATCTGTCTTCTGTCTCTGTCTATCTGTTTATCTGTCTCCTGTCTATCTGCTCTGTCTGCTCTGTCTATCTGTCTCCCTGTCTATCTGTCTCCTGTCTATCTGTCTTTCTGTCTCCCTGTCTATCTGATCTCCCTGTCTTTCTGTCTCCCTGTCTATCTGTCTCCCTGTCTATCTGTCTCCTGTCTATCTGCTTTCTGTCTCCTGTCTATCTGTCTCCCTGTCTATCTGTCTCCCTGTCTATCTGTCTATCTGTCTTTCTTGTCTCCTGTCTATCTGTCTTCTCTCCTGTCTATCTGTCTCCTGTCTATCTGTCTCCTGTCTATCTTGTCTCCTTGTCTATTGTCTTGCTCTCCTGTCTATCTGTCCTCAATCATCTGTCTCTCTGTCTATCTGTCTCCCTGTCTATTCTGTCTCCTGTCTATCTGTCTATCTGTCTCCCTGTTCATCTGTCTTTCTGTCTCCCTGTCTATCTGTCTCCCTGTCTATTCTGTTCCTTCTGTCTCTTGTCTGTCTGTCTCCCTGTCTATCTGTCTTTCTCCTGTCTATCTGTCTCCCTGTCTATCTGTTCTCTCCTGTCTATCTCTCCTTCCTTCTGTCTCCTGTCTATCCTGTCTTTTCTGTCTCCTGTCTATCTGTCTCCCTGTCTATCTGTCTCCTGTCTATCTGTCTATCTGTCTCCTGTCTATCTTGTCTCCCTGTCTACTCTGTCTCCCTGTCTATCTGTCTTCTGTTTCTCCGTGTCTCCTGTTTATCTGTCTCCCTTGTCTATCTGTTCTCCTGTCTACTCTGTCTCTGTCTGATCTGTCTCCCTGTCTATCTGTCTCTCTGTCTCCTGTCTATCTGTCTCCCTGTCTATCTGTCTCCTGTCTATCTGTCTCCCTGTCTATCTGTCTCCTGTCTATCTGTCTCCCTGTCTATCTGCTATCTGTCTCTCTGTCTATCTGTCTCCCTGTCTGATCTGTCTTTCTGTCTCCTGTCTATCTGTCTATCTGTCTCCCTGTCTATCTGTCTTATCTGTCTCCTGGTTGATCTGTTCTGTCTCCTGTCTATCTGTCTCCTGTCTATCTGTCTTCCTGTCTATCTTGTCTCCCTGTCTATCTGTCTTTCTGTCTCCTGTCTATCTGTCTATCTGTCTCCCTGTCTATCTGTCTATCTGTCTCCCTGTCTATCTGTCTATCTGTCTCCTGTCATCTGTCTTTCTGTCTCCCTGTCTATCTGTTCTCCTGTCTATTCTGTCTCCTGTCTATCTGTCTCTCCCTGTCTGTCTGTCTCCTGTCTATCTGTCTTTCTGTCTCCCTGTCTATCTGTCTCCTGTTCATCTCGTTCCTGTCTATCTGTCTTTCCTGTCTCCTGTCTCTGTCTCTTGTCTCTCTGTCTCATCTGTCTCTTGTCTATCTGTCTTTCTGTCTCCTGTCTATCTGTCTCCTGTTTATCTGTCTCCTGTCTATCTGTCTCCTGTTCCTCTGTCTATCTGTCTCCCTGTCTATCTGTCTGTCTCTCTGTCTATCTGTTCCTCTGTCTATCTGTCTCCCTGTCTATCTCGTTCTCCTGTCTATCTGTCTCCTGTCTCTGTCTATCTGTCTCTCTGTCTATCTGTCTCCTGTCTATCTGTCTTTCTGTCTCCTGTCTATCTGTCTATCTGTCTCCTGTCTATCTGTCTATCTGTCTCCTGTCTATCTGTCATTCTGTCTCCCTGTCTATCTGTCTCCCTGTCTTTCTGTCTCCTGTCTGATCTTTCTTCCTGTCTATCTGTCTCCTGTCTCGATCTGATCTTCCTGTCTCCTTGTCTATCTGTCTTCTGTCTTCCTGTCTATCTGTCTTCTCTGTCTCCTTGTCTATCTGTCTATCTGTCTCCTGTCTATCTGTCTTTCTGTCTCCCTGTCTATCTGTCTCCTGTCTATCTGTCTTCTCTGTCTATCTGTCTCCCTGTCTATCTGTCTCCCTGTCTATCTGTCTTTCTGTCTCCTGTCTATCTGTCTCCTGTCTATCTGTTTCTCTGTTCATTTCTGTCTTTCTGTCTCCGTCTATCTGTCTCTCTGATCTCCTGTCTATCTGTTTCCTAGTCTATCTGTCTTTCTGTCTCCCTGTCTATCTGTCTGTCGTGTCTTCTCTAGTCTGATCTTCTATCTGTCTCTGTCGACCAGTCTTTGTCAGTCTGTTCCTGTCTATCTGTCTGTCTCCTCGTGTTCTATCTGTCTTCTGTCTCCTGTCTATCTGTCTCCTGTCTATCTCTGTCTCCTGTCTATCTGTCTGCTATCTGTCTCTGTCTCTCTGTCTTTCTGTCTCCTGTCTATCTGTCTATCTGTCTCCTGTCTATCTGTCTTTCTGTCTCCTGTCTATCTGTCTATCTGTCTCCTGTCTATCTGTCTTTCTGTCTCCTGTCTGATCTGTCTCCCTGTCTATCTGTCTCCTGTCTATCTGTCTCCCTGTCTGTCTGTCTCCCTGTCTATCTGTCTTTCTGTCTCTCTGTCTGATTGTTCTTGTCTATCTGTCTCCTGTCTATCTGTCTCTCTGTCTTATCTGTCTCCTGTCTATCGTCTTTCTGTCTCCTGTCTATCTGTCTCCCTGTCTATCTGTCTCCCTGTCTATCTCTGTCTCCTGTCTATCTGTCGTCCAGTCTCTGTCTCCTGATCGATCTGTACTCCTGTCCATCTGTCTCCCTGTCTATCTGTTCGCCTGTCTGTCTGTCTGCCTGTCTCTGTCTTTCTGTCTCCTGCTATTGCTCTCCTGTCTATCTGTTCCTGTCTATCTGTCTCCTGTCATATCTGTCACTGTCTGATCTCGGTCCTGTCTATCTGTCTCCTGTCTATCTGATCTCCTGTCTATCTGTCTCCCTGTCATCTGTCTCCCATGTCTATCTGCGTCTATGACTTCTTCTGTCTCCCTGTCTATCTGTCTTCCTGTCTATCTGTCTCTCTGGTTGATATCTCCTGTCTATCTGATCTCCTGATCGATTCTGTCTCCTGTCTATCTGTCCCCTGTCCATCTGTCTCCTGGTCCATCTGTCTCCTGTCTATCTGTCTCTCCTGTCTATCTGTCTCCTGTCTGTCTGTCTTTCTGTCTCATCTGTTTCTACCTGTCTATCTGTCTCCTGTCTATCTGATCTCCTCCTGTCTATCTGTCTCCTGTCTATCTGTCTAGTTCCCTGTCTGCTCTGTCTCCCGTCTATCTGTCTCCCTGCTATCTCTTGCTCCTGTCTATTCTTTCTCCCTGTCTATCTGTCTCCGTCTATCTGTCTATCTGCTTCTCTATCTACTGTCTCATGCTCATCTGTCTGCCTGTCTATCTGTCTCCTGTCTATCTGTTTCGTTCCTGTCTATCTGTCTATCTCTCCGTCTCTGTCTATCTGTCTCCTGTCTCATCTGTCTCCCATGTCTATCTGTCTCCTGTCTATCTGTCTATCTGTCTCCTGTCTATCTGTCTCCCTGTCTCATCTGTCTCCTGTCTACCTGTCTCCTGTCTCATCTGTCTATCTGTCTCCCTGTCTATCTGTCTCCCTGTCTATCTGTCTCCTGTCTATCTTGCTCTATCTGTCTCCCTGTCTATCTGTCTCTCTGTCTATCTGTTCTCCTGTCTATCTGTTCTCCCTGTCTATCTGTCTCCCTGTCTATCTGTCTCTGTTCATCCTGTCTATCTGTCTCAGTCTGTCTCTCTGTCTCATCGTCTATCTGTCTCCCTGTCTATTGTCTATCTAGCTAATGATGTCTCTGTCTATATGTCATACATGTCTCATCAGTCTATCTGTCTCCCTGTCTCATCTCTTGTCACACTGTATATCTGTCTCTGTCTATCTGTCTCCCTGTCATCTGTACATGCTCATACGCATATCTGTCTATCTGACTCTCCTGTCTCATCTGTCTATCTGTCTCCTGTCTATCTAGTCTATCTGTCTACCTGTCTATCTGTCTCCGCTCATCGTCTATCTGTCTCCTGTCTATCTGTCTCTCTGTCTATCTGTCTCCCCTTGTCTATCTGTCTCCAGTCTATCTGTCTCCTGTCTCCTCTGTCTATCTGTCATCCTGTCTATCTGTCTATCTGTCTCCCTGTCTATCTGTCTCCCTGTTCTCTGTCTATCTGTCTCCTGTCTATCTGTCTATCTCTGTTCATCTGTCTATCTGTCTCCCTGTCTGTCTGTCTCCTGTCTATCTGTCTCCTCTATCTGTTCCCTGTCTATCTGTCTATCTGTCATCCTGCCTTCTGTCTATCTGTCTCCCTGTCTATCTGTCTCCTGTCTATCTGTCTTTCTGTCTCCTCGTCTATCTGTCTTGTCTCTGTTCTCTCATCTGTCTTATCATGTCCTGTCTCCTGTCTATCTGTCTCCTGTCTTCGTCATCTGTCTCTGTTCCCTGTCTATCTGTTCTTGTCTCCTGTCTATCTCTCATTCTTCTGTCTCCCCTGTCTATCTGTCTCCCTGTCTATCTGTCTCCTGTCTATCTGCCTCCCCTGTCTATCTGTCTCCCTGTCTATCTGTCTATTCTGTCTCCCTGTCTATCTCGTTTTCTCCCTGTCTATCTGTCTCCTGTCTATCTGTTCATTCAATCTTTCTGTCTCCCTGTCTATCTGTCTTTCTGTCTCCTGTCTATCTGTCTCCCTATCGATCTGTCTCCTGTCTATCTGCCTCCCTGTTCCATTCTGTCTCCCCTTGTCTATCTGTTCTCCCTGTCTATCTGTTCCCTGTCTATCTGTTCATCTGTCTTCCAGTCTATCTGTCTCCTGCCTATCTGTCTCCTGTCTATCTGTCTCCCTGTCTATCTCTGTCTCCTGCCCATTCATCTCCCTGTCTATCTGTCTCCCTGTCTCCCCTGCTCCATTTGCCTCCTTGTCTATCTGTCTCCTGTCTATCTTTTCTCCCTGTCTATCTCTTTCTCCTGCCCATCTTGTCTCTGTCTATCTGTCTCCCTGTCTATCTGTCTCTGTCCATTCTGTCTCCCTGTCATCTGTTTCTGTTTATTCTTCTGTCTATCTGTTCTGTCTATCTGTCTTCCAGTCTATCTGTCTC
>NW_026278121.1:0-571 GCF_023373465.1 Oncorhynchus keta | reverse complement strand
GAGAGAAGCAGAGGAGAGAGAGAAGCAGAGGAGAGAGAGAGAAGCAGAGGAGAGAGAGAAGAGGAGAGACAGAGAGGAGAGAGAGAAGCAGAGGGAGAGAGAGAGAGCAGAGGGAGAGAGAGAGAAGCAGAGGGAGAGAGAGAGAGCAGAGAGGAGAGAGAGAGAGAGCAGAGGGAGAGAGAGAGAAACAGAGAGAGAGAGAGAGAGAAACAGAGGGAGAGAGAGAAGCAGAGGGAGAGAGAGAAGCAGAGGGAGAGAGAGAAGCAGAGGGAGAGAGAGAAGCAGAGGGAGAGAGAGGCAAGAGGCAGAGGACGAGAGAGAGGAAGAGCAGAGGGGAGAGAGAGAGAGACGAGAGGGAGAGAGACGGAGGAAAGCAGAGGGAACAGAGAGAAGCAGAGGGAGAGAGAGAAGCAGAGGGAGAGAGAGAGAGCAGAGGGAGAGAGAGAAGCAGAGGGAGAGAGAGAAGCAGAGGGAGAGAGAGAAGCAGAGGGAGAGAGAGAAGCAGAGGGAGAGAGAGAAGCAGAGGAGGAGAGAGAGAAGCAGAGGGAGAGAGAGAGAAGCAGAGGAGAGA
>NW_026278120.1:60000-90865 GCF_023373465.1 Oncorhynchus keta | reverse complement strand
GTGTTCTCGAGGACCTTCAATACTGCAGAATGATGGAGGCCACTGTGTTCTCGAGGACCTTCAATGCTGCAGAACGATGGAGGCCACTGTGTTCTCGAGGACCTTCAATGCTGCAGAACGATGGAGGCCACTGTGTTCTCGAGGACCTTCAATACTGCAGAATGATGGAGGCCACTGTGTTCTCGGGGACCTTCAATACTGCAGAACGATGGAGGCCACTGTGTTCTCGAGGACCTTCAATACTGCAGAACGATGGAGGCCACTGTGTTCTCGAGGACCTTCAATGCTGCAGAATGATGGAGGCCACTGTGTTCTCGGGGACCTTCAATACTGCAGAACGATGGAGGCCACTGTGTTCTTGGGGACCTTCAATGCTGCAGAATGATGGAGGCCACTGTGTTCTTGGGGACCTTCAATGCTGCAGAATGATGGAGGCCACTGTGTTCTCGGGGACCTTCAATGCTGCAGAATGATGGAGGCCACTGTGTTCTTGGGGACCTTCAATGCTGCAGAATGATGGAGGCCACTGTGTTCTCGGGGACCTTCAATACTGCAGAATGATGGAGGCCACTGTGTTCTTGGGGACCTTCAATACTGCAGAATGATGGAGGCCACTGTGTTCTTGGGGACCTTCAATACTGCAGAATGATGGAGGCCACTGTGTTCTTGGGGACCTTCAATACTGCAGAATGATGGAGGCCACTGTGTTCTTGGGGACATTCAATACTGCAGAATGATGGAGGCCACTGTGTTCTCGGGGACCTTCAATACTGCAGAATGATGGAGGCCACTGTGTTCTTGGGGACCTTCAATGCTACAGAATGATGGAGGCCACTGTGTTCTCGGGGACCTTCAAAGCGTCAGAAATGTTTTGGTACCCTTCCCCAGATCTGTGCTTTGACACAATCCTGTCTCTGAGCTTTACGGACAATTCCGTCAACATCATGGCTTGGTTTTTGCTCTGACATGCACTGTCAACTATGGGACCATAAAGTTTGCCTTTCCAAATCATGTGCAATCAATTGAATTTACCACAGGTGGACTCCAATCAAGTTGCAGAAACACACTGCCCACAAAATGAGAGAGAGAGAGAGAGAGAGAGAGAGAGAGAGAGAGAGAGAGAGAGAGAGAGAGAGAATTTTTGCAGCATTGAAGATGATTGATAAGCACATATGACATTTCACTACGTTCTCCCCCATCAAGCCAGAGATACTGACTGTCACCAATCTGAACCTGACAACATCCCCTCTTTTCTGGGTCGTTAGGTCGTCATGCGACAAGCGGGGGTGGCAACCAAGCTGACGCTCTTATGACCTTTTCTGCTATCTAAGTGCCAGACGTATTGGAAGAAAATGTATTTTAGGATTACCAGATGTCCCGGAGTGCATCGTCTGTCTACATGGCAACCGGCCCCTACTCCAATGTTCTGTGGTATATACACTGAGTATACAAATCATTAAGAACACCTGCTCTTCATGACATAGATTCAAATTCAAAAAAAGAGCAATTAAGTTTTGGAAACATCTAAAATACAGTATACAGATGTTTCCGGAGTGCATCGTCTGTCTACATGGCAACCGGCTCCTCTCCAATCATTACCAAGCCCTGCAATGCCAAGAGCTGAGCAAAGAAACAAGTCCCCTCATCCAGCTGGTCCTGGGGCTGAGTTCACAAACCTGTTCTACTAACACACTGAAGCCTCAGTCCCCTCATCCAGCTGGTCCTGGGGCTGAGTTCACAAACATGTTCTACTAACACACTGAAGCCTCAGTCCCCTCATCCAGCTGGTCCTGGGGCTGAGTTCACAAACATGTTCTACTAACACACTGAAGCCGCAGTCCCCTCATCCAGCTGGTCCTGGGGCTGAGTTCACTACCCTGTTCTACTAACACACTAAAGCCTCAGTCCCCTCATCCAGCTGGTCCTGGGGCTGAGTTCACAAACATGTTCTACTAACACACTGAAGCCTCAGTCCCCTCATCCAGCTGGTCCTGGGGCTGAGTTCACTACCCTGTTCTACTAACACTAAAGCCTCAGTCCCTCATCCAGCTGGTCCTGGGGCTGAGTTCACAAACCTGTTCTACTAACACACTGAAGCCTCAGTCCCCTCATCCAGCTGGTCCTGGGGCTGAGTTCACAAACCTGTTCTACTAACACACTGAAGCCTCAGTCCTCATCCAGCTGGTCCTGGGGCTGAGTTCACAAACCTGTTCTACTAACACACTGAAGCCTCAGTCCCCTCATCCAGCTGGTCCTGGGGCTGAGTTCACAAACATGTTCTACTAACACACTGAAGCCTCAGTCCCCTCATCCAGCTGGTCCTGGGGCTGAGTTCACAAACCTGTTCTACTAACACACTGAAGCCTCAGTCCCCTCATCCAGCTGATCCTGGGGCTGAGTTCACAAACATGTTCTACTAACACACTTTGAAGCCTCAGTCCCCTCATCCAGCTGGTCCTGGGGCTGAGTTCACTACCCTGTTCTACTAACACACTAAAGCCTCAGTCCCCTCATCCAGCTGGTCCTGGGGCTGAGTTCACAAACATGTTCTACTAACACACTGAAGCCTCAGTCCCCTCATCCAGCTGGTCCTGGGGCTGAGTTCACTACCCTGTTCTACTAACACACTAAAGCCTCAGTCCCCTCATCCAGCTGGTCCTGGGGCTGAGTTCACAAACCTGTTCTACTAACACACTGAAGCCTCAGTCCCCTCATCCAGCTGGTCCTGGGGCTGAGTTCACAAACCTGTTCTACTAACACACTGAAGCCTCAGTCCCTCATCCAGCTGGTCCTGGGGCTGAGTTCACAAACCTGTTCTACTAACACACTGAAGCCTCAGTCCCCTCATCCAGCTGGTCCTGGGGCTGAGTTCACAAACATGTTCTACTAACACACTGAAGCCTCAGTCCCTCATCCAGCTGGTCCTGGGGCTGAGTTCACAAACCTGTTCTACTAACACACTGAAGCCTCAGTCCCCTCATCCAGCTGATCCTGGGGCTGAGTTCACAAACATGTTCTACTAACACACTTTGAAGCCTCAGTCCCCTCATCCAGCTGGTCCTGGGGCTGAGTTCACAAACCTGTTCTACTAACACACTGAAGCCTCAGTCCCCTCATCCAGCTGGTCCTGGGGCTGAGTTCACTAACCTGTACTACTAACACACTGAAGCCTCAGTCCCCTCATCCAGCTGGTCCTGGGGCTGAGTTCACAAACCTGTTCTACTAACACACTGAAGCATCAGTCCCCTCATCCAGCCGGTCCTGGGGCTGAGTTCACAAACCTGTTCTACTAACACACTGAAGCCTCAGTCCCTCATCCAGCTGGTCCTGGGGCTGAGTTCACTAACCTGTTCTACTAACACACTGAAGCCTCAGTCCCCTCATCCAGCTGGTCCTGGGGCTGAGTTCACTAACCTGTTCTACTAACACACTGAAGCCTCTGTCCCCTCATCCAGCTGGTCCTGGGGCTGAGTTCACTAACCTGTTCTACTAACACACTGAAGCCTCAGTCCCCTCATCCAGCTGGTCCTGGGGCTGAGTTCACTAACCTGTTCTACTAACACACTGAAGCCTCAGTCCCCTCATCCAGCTGGTCCTGGGGCTGAGTTCACTAACCTGTTCTACTAACACACTGAAGCCTCAGTCCCCTCATCCAGCTGGTCCTGAGGCTGAGTTAACTAACCTGTTCTACTAACACACTGAAGCCTCAGTCCCCTCATCCAGCTGGTCCTGGGGCTAAGTTCACTAACCTGTTCTACTAACACACTGAAGCCTCAGTCCCCTCATCCAGCTGGTCCTGGGGCTGAGTTCACTAACCTGTTCTACTAACACACTGAAGCCTCAGTCCCCTCATCCAGCTGGTCCTGGGGCTGAGTTCACTAACCTGTTCTACTAACACACTGAAGCCTCAGTCCCCTCATCCAGCTGGTCCTGGGGCTGAGTTCACAAACGTGTTCTACTAACACACTGAAGCCTCAGTCCCCTCATCCAGCTGGTCCTGGGGCTGAGTTCACAAACATGTTCTACTAACACACTGAAGCCTCAGTCCCCTCATCCAGCTGGTCCTGGGGCTGAGTTCACTACCCTGTTCTACTAACACACTAAAGCCTCAGTCCCCTCATCCAGCTGGTCCTGGGGCTGAGTTCACAAACCTGTTCTACTAACACACTGAAGCCTCAGTCCCCTCATCCAGCTGGTCCTGGGGCTGAGTTCACAAACCTGTTCTACTAACACACTGAAGCCTCAGTCCCCTCATCCAGCTGGTCCTGGGGCTGAGTTCACAAACCTGTTCTACTAACACACTGAAGCCTCAGTCCCCTCATCCAGCTGGTCCTGGGGCTGAGTTCACAAACATGTTCTACTAACACACTGAAGCCTCAGTCCCTCATCCAGCTGGTCCTGGGGCTGAGTTCACAAACCTGTTCTACTAACACACTGAAGCCTCAGTCCCTCATCCAGCTGATCCTGGGGCTGAGTTCACAAACATGTTCTACTAACACACTTTGAAGCCTCAGTCCCCTCATCCAGCTGGTCCTGGGGCTGAGTTCACAAACCTGTTCTACTAACACACTGAAGCCTCAGTCCCCTCATCCAGCTGGTCCTGGGGCTGAGTTCACTAACCTGTACTACTAACACACTGAAGCCTCAGTCCCTCATCCAGCTGGTCCTGGGGCTGAGTTCACAAACCTGTTCTACTAACACACTGAAGCATCAGTCCCCTCATCCAGCTGGTCCTGGGGCTGAGTTCACAAACCTGTTCTACTAACACACTGAAGCCTCAGTCCCCTCATCCAGCTGGTCCTGGGGCTGAGTTCACTAACCTGTTCTACTAACACACTGAAGCCTCAGTCCCCTCATCCAGCTGGTCCTGGGGCTGAGTTCACGAACCTGTTCTACTAACACACTGAAGCCTCGGTCCCTTCATCCAGCTGGTCCTGGGGCTGAGTTCACTAACCTGTTCTACTAACACACTGAAGCCTCGGTCCCCTCATCCAGCTGGCCCTGGGGCTGAGTTCACTAACCTGTTCTACTAACACACTGAAGCCTCGGTCCCCTCATCCAGCTGGTCCTTGGGGCTGAGTTCACTAACCTGTTCTACTAACACACTGAAGCCTCAGTCCCCTCATCCAGCTGGTCCTGAGGCTGAGTTAACTAACCTGTTCTACTAACACACTGAAGCCTCAGTCCCCTCATCCAGCTGGTCCTGGGGCTAAGTTCACTAACCTGTTCTACTAACACACTGAAGCCTCAGTCCCTCATCCAGCTGGTCCTGGGGCTGAGTTCACTAACCTGTTCTACTAACACACTGAAGCCTCAGTCCCTCATCCAGCTGGTCCTGGGGCTGAGTTCACTAACCTGTTCTACTAACACACTGAAGCCTCAGTCCCCTCATCCAGCTGGTTCTGAGGCTGAGTTAACTAACCTGTTCTACTAACACACTGAAGCCTCAGTCCCCTCATCCAGCTGGTCCTGGGGCTGAGTTCACAAACCTGTTCTACTAACACACTGAAGCCTCAGTCCCCTCATCCAGCTGGTCCTGGGGCTGAGTTCACAAACCTGTTCTACTAACACACTGAAGCCTCAGTCCCCTCATCCAGCTGGTCCTGGGGCTGAGTTCACAAACATGTTCTACTAACACACTGAAGCCTCAGTCCCCTCATCCAGCTGGTCCTGGGGCTGAGTTCACAAACCTGTTCTACTAACACACTGAAGCCTCAGTCCCCTCATCCAGCTGATCCTGGGGCTGAGTTCACAAACATGTTCTACTAACACACTTTGAAGCCTCAGTCCCCTCATCCAGCTGGTCCTGGGGCTGAGTTCACAAACCTGTTCTACTAACACACTGAAGCCTCAGTCCCCTCATCCAGCTGGTCCTGGGGCTGAGTTCACTAACCTGTACTACTAACACACTGAAGCCTCAGTCCCTCATCCAGCTGGTCCTGGGGCTGAGTTCACAAACCTGTTCTACTAACACACTGAAGCATCAGTCCCCTCATCCAGCCGGTCCTGGGGCTGAGTTCACAAACCTGTTCTACTAACACACTGAAGCCTCAGTCCCCTCATCCAGCTGGTCCTGGGGCTGAGTTCACTAACCTGTTCTACTAACACACTGAAGCCTCAGTCCCCTCATCCAGCTGGTCCTGGGGCTGAGTTCACTAACCTGTTCTACTAACACACTGAAGCCTCTGTCCCCTCATCCAGCTGGTCCTGGGGCTGAGTTCACTAACCTGTTCTACTAACACACTGAAGCCTCAGTCCCCTCATCCAGCTGGTCCTGGGGCTGAGTTCACTAACCTGTTCTACTAACACACTGAAGCCTCAGTCCCCTCATCCAGCTGGTCCTGGGGCTGAGTTCACTAACCTGTTCTACTAACACACTGAAGCCTCAGTCCCCTCATCCAGCTGGTCCTGAGGCTGAGTTAACTAACCTGTTCTACTAACACACTGAAGCCTCAGTCCCCTCATCCAGCTGGTCCTGGGGCTAAGTTCACTAACCTGTTCTACTAACACACTGAAGCCTCAGTCCCCTCATCCAGCTGGTCCTGGGGCTGAGTTCACTAACCTGTTCTACTAACACACTGAAGCCTCAGTCCCCTCATCCAGCTGGTCCTGGGGCTGAGTTCACTAACCTGTTCTACTAACACACTGAAGCCTCAGTCCCCTCATCCAGCTGGTCCTGGGGCTGAGTTCACAAACATGTTCTACTAACACACTGAAGCCTCAGTCCCCTCATCCAGCTGGTCCTGGGGCTGAGTTCACAAACATGTTCTACTAACACACTGAAGCCTCAGTCCCCTCATCCAGCTGGTCCTGGGGCTGAGTTCACTACCCTGTTCTACTAACACACTAAAGCCTCAGTCCCCTCATCCAGCTGGTCCTGGGGCTGAGTTCACAAACCTGTTCTACTAACACACTGAAGCCTCAGTCCCCTCATCCAGCTGGTCCTGGGGCTGAGTTCACAAACCTGTTCTACTAACACACTGAAGCCTCAGTCCCCTCATCCAGCTGGTCCTGGGGCTGAGTTCACAAACCTGTTCTACTAACACACTGAAGCCTCAGTCCCCTCATCCAGCTGGTCCTGGGGCTGAGTTCACAAACATGTTCTACTAACACACTGAAGCCTCAGTCCCCTCATCCAGCTGGTCCTGGGGCTGAGTTCACAAACCTGTTCTACTAACACACTGAAGCCTCAGTCCCCTCATCCAGCTGATCCTGGGGCTGAGTTCACAAACCTGTTCTACTAACACACTGAAGCATCAGTCCCCTCATCCAGCCGGTCCTGGGGCTGAGTTCACAAACCTGTTCTACTAACACACTGAAGCCTCAGTCCCCTCATCCAGCTGGTCCTGGGGCTGAGTTCACTAACCTGTTCTACTAACACACTGAAGCCTCAGTCCCTCATCCAGCTGGTCCTGGGGCTGAGTTCACTAACCTGTTCTACTAACACACTGAAGCCTCTGTCCCCTCATCCAGCTGGTCCTGGGGCTGAGTTCACTAACCTGTTCTACTAACACTGAAGCCTCAGTCCCTCATCCAGCTGGTCCTGGGGCTGAGTTCACTAACCTGTTCTACTAACACACTGAAGCCTCAGTCCCCTCATCCAGCTGGTCCTGGGGCTGAGTTCACTAACCTGTTCTACTAACACACTGAAGCCTCAGTCCCTCATCCAGCTGGTCCTGAGGCTGAGTTAACTAACCTGTTCTACTAACACACTGAAGCCTCAGTCCCCTCATCCAGCTGGTCCTGGGGCTAAGTTCACTAACCTGTTCTACTAACACACTGAAGCCTCAGTCCCCTCATCCAGCTGGTCCTGGGGCTGAGTTCACTAACCTGTTCTACTAACACACTGAAGCCTCAGTCCCCTCATCCAGCTGGTCCTGGGGCTGAGTTCACTAACCTGTTCTACTAACACACTGAAGCCTCAGTCCCCTCATCCAGCTGGTCCTGGGGCTGAGTTCACAAACATGTTCTACTAACACACTGAAGCCTCAGTCCCCTCATCCAGCTGGTCCTGGGGCTGAGTTCACAAACATGTTCTACTAACACACTGAAGCCTCAGTCCCCTCATCCAGCTGGTCCTGGGGCTGAGTTCACTACCCTGTTCTACTAACACACTAAAGCCTCAGTCCCCTCATCCAGCTGGTCCTGGGGCTGAGTTCACAAACCTGTTCTACTAACACACTGAAGCCTCAGTCCCCTCATCCAGCTGGTCCTGGGGCTGAGTTCACAAACCTGTTCTACTAACACACTGAAGCCTCAGTCCCCTCATCCAGCTGGTCCTGGGGCTGAGTTCACAAACCTGTTCTACTAACACACTGAAGCCTCAGTCCCCTCATCCAGCTGGTCCTGGGGCTGAGTTCACAAACATGTTCTACTAACACACTGAAGCCTCAGTCCCTCATCCAGCTGGTCCTGGGGCTGAGTTCACAAACCTGTTCTACTAACACACTGAAGCCTCAGTCCCTCATCCAGCTGATCCTGGGGCTGAGTTCACAAACATGTTCTACTAACACACTTTGAAGCCTCAGTCCCCTCATCCAGCTGGTCCTGGGGCTGAGTTCACAAACCTGTTCTACTAACACACTGAAGCCTCAGTCCCCTCATCCAGCTGGTCCTGGGGCTGAGTTCACTAACCTGTACTACTAACACACTGAAGCCTCAGTCCCCTCATCCAGCTGGTCCTGGGGCTGAGTTCACAAACCTGTTCTACTAACACACTGAAGCATCAGTCCCCTCATCCAGCTGGTCCTGGGGCTGAGTTCACAAACCTGTTCTACTAACACACTGAAGCCTCAGTCCCCTCATCCAGCTGGTCCTGGGGCTGAGTTCACTAACCTGTTCTACTAACACACTGAAGCCTCAGTCCCCTCATCCAGCTGGTCCTGGGGCTGAGTTCACTAACCTGTTCTACTAACACACTGAAGCCTCTGTCCCCTCATCCAGCTGGTCCTGGGGCTGAGTTCACTAACCTGTTCTACTAACACACTGAAGCCTCAGTCCCCTCATCCAGCTGGTCCTGGGGCTGAGTTCACTAACCTGTTCTACTAACACACTGAAGCCTCAGTCCCCTCATCCAGCTGGTCCTGGGGCTGAGTTCACTAACCTGTTCTACTAACACACTGAAGCCTCAGTCCCCTCATCCAGCTGGTCCTGAGGCTGAGTTAACTAACCTGTTCTACTAACACACTGAAGCCTCAGTCCCTCATCCAGCTGGTCCTGGGGCTAAGTTCACTAACCTGTTCTACTAACACACTGAAGCCTCAGTCCCCTCATCCAGCTGGTCCTGGGGCTGAGTTCACTAACCTGTTCTACTAACACACTGAAGCCTCAGTCCCCTCATCCAGCTGGTCCTGGGGCTGAGTTCACTAACCTGTTCTACTAACACACTGAAGCCTCAGTCCCCTCATCCAGCTGGTTCTGAGGCTGAGTTAACTAACCTGTTCTACTAACACACTGAAGCCTCAGTCCCCTCATCCAGCTGGTCCTGGGGCTGAGTTCACAAACCTGTTCTACTAACACACTGAAGCCTCAGTCCCCTCATCCAGCTGGTCCTGGGGCTGAGTTCACAAACCTGTTCTACTAACACACTGAAGCCTCAGTCCCCTCATCCAGCTGGTCCTGGGGCTGAGTTCACAAACATGTTCTACTAACACACTGAAGCCTCAGTCCCCTCATCCAGCTGGTCCTGGGGCTGAGTTCACAAACCTGTTCTACTAACACACTGAAGCCTCAGTCCCCTCATCCAGCTGATCCTGGGGCTGAGTTCACAAACATGTTCTACTAACACACTTTGAAGCCTCAGTCCCCTCATCCAGCTGGTCCTGGGGCTGAGTTCACAAACCTGTTCTACTAACACACTGAAGCCTCAGTCCCCTCATCCAGCTGGTCCTGGGGCTGAGTTCACTAACCTGTACTACTAACACACTGAAGCCTCAGTCCCCTCATCCAGCTGGTCCTGGGGCTGAGTTCACAAACCTGTTCTACTAACACACTGAAGCATCAGTCCCCTCATCCAGCCGGTCCTGGGGCTGAGTTCACAAACCTGTTCTACTAACACACTGAAGCCTCAGTCCCTCATCCAGCTGGTCCTGGGGCTGAGTTCACTAACCTGTTCTACTAACACACTGAAGCCTCAGTCCCCTCATCCAGCTGGTCCTGGGGCTGAGTTCACTAACCTGTTCTACTAACACACTGAAGCCTCTGTCCCCTCATCCAGCTGGTCCTGGGGCTGAGTTCACTAACCTGTTCTACTAACACACTGAAGCCTCAGTCCCCTCATCCAGCTGGTCCTGGGGCTGAGTTCACTAACCTGTTCTACTAACACACTGAAGCCTCAGTCCCCTCATCCAGCTGGTCCTGGGGCTGAGTTCACTAACCTGTTCTACTAACACACTGAAGCCTCAGTCCCCTCATCCAGCTGGTCCTGAGGCTGAGTTAACTAACCTGTTCTACTAACACACTGAAGCCTCAGTCCCCTCATCCAGCTGGTCCTGGGGCTAAGTTCACTAACCTGTTCTACTAACACACTGAAGCCTCAGTCCCCTCATCCAGCTGGTCCTGGGGCTGAGTTCACTAACCTGTTCTACTAACACACTGAAGCCTCAGTCCCCTCATCCAGCTGGTCCTGGGGCTGAGTTCACTAACCTGTTCTACTAACACACTGAAGCCTCAGTCCCCTCATCCAGCTGGTCCTGGGGCTGAGTTCACAAACATGTTCTACTAACACACTGAAGCCTCAGTCCCCTCATCCAGCTGGTCCTGGGGCTGAGTTCACAAACATGTTCTACTAACACACTGAAGCCTCAGTCCCCTCATCCAGCTGGTCCTGGGGCTGAGTTCACTACCCTGTTCTACTAACACACTAAAGCCTCAGTCCCCTCATCCAGCTGGTCCTGGGGCTGAGTTCACAAACCTGTTCTACTAACACACTGAAGCCTCAGTCCCCTCATCCAGCTGGTCCTGGGGCTGAGTTCACAAACCTGTTCTACTAACACACTGAAGCCTCAGTCCCCTCATCCAGCTGGTCCTGGGGCTGAGTTCACAAACCTGTTCTACTAACACACTGAAGCCTCAGTCCCCTCATCCAGCTGGTCCTGGGGCTGAGTTCACAAACATGTTCTACTAACACACTGAAGCCTCAGTCCCCTCATCCAGCTGGTCCTGGGGCTGAGTTCACAAACCTGTTCTACTAACACACTGAAGCCTCAGTCCCCTCATCCAGCTGATCCTGGGGCTGAGTTCACAAACATGTTCTACTAACACACTTTGAAGCCTCAGTCCCCTCATCCAGCTGGTCCTGGGGCTGAGTTCACAAACCTGTTCTACTAACACACTGAAGCCTCAGTCCCCTCATCCAGCTGGTCCTGGGGCTGAGTTCACTAACCTGTACTACTAACACACTGAAGCCTCAGTCCCCTCATCCAGCTGGTCCTGGGGCTGAGTTCACAAACCTGTTCTACTAACACACTGAAGCATCAGTCCCCTCATCCAGCTGGTCCTGGGGCTGAGTTCACAAACCTGTTCTACTAACACACTGAAGCCTCAGTCCCCTCATCCAGCTGGTCCTGGGGCTGAGTTCACTAACCTGTTCTACTAACACACTGAAGCCTCAGTCCCCTCATCCAGCTGGTCCTGGGGCTGAGTTCACTAACCTGTTCTACTAACACACTGAAGCCTCTGTCCCCTCATCCAGCTGGTCCTGGGGCTGAGTTCACTAACCTGTTCTACTAACACACTGAAGCCTCAGTCCCCTCATCCAGCTGGTCCTGGGGCTGAGTTCACTAACCTGTTCTACTAACACACTGAAGCCTCAGTCCCCTCATCCAGCTGGTCCTGGGGCTGAGTTCACTAACCTGTTCTACTAACACACTGAAGCCTCAGTCCCCTCATCCAGCTGGTCCTGAGGCTGAGTTAACTAACCTGTTCTACTAACACACTGAAGCCTCAGTCCCCTCATCCAGCTGGTCCTGGGGCTAAGTTCACTAACCTGTTCTACTAACACACTGAAGCCTCAGTCCCCTCATCCAGCTGGTCCTGGGGCTGAGTTCACTAACCTGTTCTACTAACACACTGAAGCCTCAGTCCCCTCATCCAGCTGGTCCTGGGGCTGAGTTCACTAACCTGTTCTACTAACACACTGAAGCCTCAGTCCCCTCATCCAGCTGGTTCTGAGGCTGAGTTAACTAACCTGTTCTACTAACACACTGAAGCCTCAGTCCCCTCACCCAGCTGGTCCTGGGGCTAAGTTCACTAACATGTTCTACTAACACACTGAAGCCTCAGTCCCCTCACCCAGCTGGTCCTGGGGCTAAGTTCACTAACATGTTCTACTAACACACTGAAGCCTCAGTCCCCTCATCCAGCTGGTCCTGGGGCTGAGTTCACTAACCTGTTCTACTAACACACTGAAGCCTCAGTCCCCTCATCCAGCTGGTCCTGGGGCTGAGTTCACTAACCTGTTCTACTAACACACTGAAGCCTCAGTCCCCTCATCCAGCTGGTCCTGAGGCTGAGTTAACTAACCTGTTCTACTAACACACTGAAGCCTCAGTCCCCTCACCCAGCTGGTCCTGGGGCTAAGTTCACTAACATGTTCTACTAACACACTGAAGCCTCAGTCCCCTCATCCAGCTGGTCCTGAGTTCACTAACCTGTTCTACTAACACACTGAAGCCTCAGTCCCCTCATCCAGCTGGTCCTGGGGCTAAGTTCACTAACATGTTCTACTAACACACTGAAGCCTCAGGACCAGAACATCCAATCAATCAGGATAAACCAAATTACAACACAGTCAAAACAAAACTACATTACTTATTGGGAAACACAAACACAAAGCGAAATACAGTGCTATCTGGCCCTAAATCAACAGTACACCATAGTTAACTATTTGACCATGGTTACTGATCAAAACCTTAGAAAAACCTTGACGAAGTACAGGCTCTGTGAGCACAGCCATGTCATTGAGAAGGGTAGACACAGGAAAACCTGGCTTCCTGTAGAGGAAAGGCTGTGCAACCACTGCACCACAGCAGAACCTGAGACGGAGCTGCATTTCCTGACAAAATGTCAAAAATATAAAACAATTAGAGACGGTCGTTTCCCCAAATTTGAAACCCTCATTCAAGGTTAACTCTCACAAACATTATAACTCTCACTCTCAACACACACACACGCACACGCACAATTATATCTCGCTCGCTCTCAACACACACACGCACACGCACAATTATATCTCGCTCGCTCTCAACACAGACACACTATAAGTGCACTTTGTGGTTTTCTTCTTCGCTGTCTCTGGCTGTGGAGGAGGAGCCTTTCACTCTCTCTGCTGGCGCTGTTTGAATCCATCTAACAATGATTTATCCTAATCTGAGGTCTTGGTGAAAAACAGATTCATCTTTCCTTCCAAGTCCTTCTAAGTGCTGTGCTCCTCCCTGAATCTTAATGAAGTCTCTTGGGGTTGCGGTTGGACTTGCCTTGGGTGTCAGGCGACCAGGTTCCAGCCCTCTCTCGGTTGTAATACCTTCCCTTTGCCTGCAGGATAGTCTCTGCAACACTGGTGCGTCAATCTAAGTAACATAATAAAACAATCCCCGTCAAAATGCATCCGTTTAAACTAGGGATATCTGGTGGGTTTTTGCAATGGATGCGTATCAATTCACCTCATCAGTCGATGTCGCACTTCTGCATCTGCGGGGAAAGGTGGCAGAGCTAAAGAGGTGTTTGTCAGACCATGGTACATCCCATCTGAGGTCAAAGGTGACAGGACTAGAGAGGTGTTTGTCAGACCATGGGACATCCCATCTGAGGTCAAAGGTGACAGGACTAGAGAGGTGTTTGTCAGACCATGGGACATCCCATCTGAGGTCAAAGGTGACGGTACTAGAGAGGTGTTTGTCAGACCATGGGACATCCCATCTGAGGTCATAGGTGACAAGACTAGAGAGGTGTTTGTCAGACCATGGGACATCCCATCTGAGGTCAAAGGTGACAGGACTAGAGAGGTGTTTGTCAGACCATGGGACATACCCAAAACCTGTCTTCTAAAGAAGATATCTGTAGCATCTGAACGGTTTGACCTAAAAACTATTATGACCACTTTATGGAAAGGGGAGATTCTGACGAATAAGATGGTGTCCGTTTTGCTATACGAACCCCACCAGTGTCACAGGACTCGTCCGCAGGAAACCAGAAACTGTAAAAAAAAAAAAGAAATGGATGTATGAAGGTAGCGTTGTGCCTAACCATTATCCATAGTATGACCCCCCCTTAAACATTTACGCATTTACAGTTCCTGCTATATACACCACATTAACAGTCTCTTTTAAATACATTACAGACTCTGCTATTGTTAGGAAAATTCTGTTATCAATGTCCATAAACTTCAATTAATCTACTCAGTCTGCAACCCATAGTTTGCAAGATTCTGGTTGAATGAAGCAAACAAGAGTCCCAGTTTACAAAAATCAAAGTGTTTATTCACGAGAACGTTCTGAAGTCCATTATACAAAGACATCAATTTTATAGCTGCACACATACTGTGAAAATATGTATATTCCACCATAATTTGCAAATAAATTCATTAAAAATCCTACAATGTGATTTTCTGGATTTTTTTTTTCTCGTTTTGTCTGTCTATGATGAAAATTACAGGCCTCTCTCATCTTTTTAAGTGGGAGAACTTGCCCGCCTTTTCCTGTAGTCCACGACAGTTCACATTGAGGGAGCAGTTCACTGACCTTCTCCATATAGGCTGTCTCATCGTTGTCGGTGATCAGGCCTTCCACTGTTGTGTCGTTAATGATGGTGTTGGAGTCGTGTTTGGCCACGCAGTTGTGGGTGAACAGGGAGTACAGGAGGGGACTAAGTACACACCCCTGAGGGGCCCCAGTGTTGAGGATCAGCGTGGCAGACATGTTGTTGCCTACCCTTACCACCTGGGGGCAGCCCGTCAGGAAGTCCAGGATCCAGTTGCAGAGGGAGGTGTTTAGTCCCAGGGTCCTTAGCTTAGTGATGAGCTTCGTGGGCACTATGGTGTGGAACGCTGAGCTGTAGTCAATGAACAGCATTCTCACATGCAATGGCTTGCGAAAGTATTCACCCCCCTGGCATTTTTTCCTATTTTGTTGCCTTACAACCTGGAAATAAAATGATTTTTGGGTGGTTTGTATCATTTGATTTACACAACATGCATACCACTTCGAAGATGCAAAATATGTATTATTGTGAAACAAACAAGAAATAAGACAAAAATGTTTACTTGAGTGTGCATAACTATTCACCCCCAAAAGTCAATACTTTGTAGAGCCACCATTTGTAGCAATTACAGCTGCAAGTCTCTATAATGTATGTCTCTATAAGCTTGGCACATCTAGCCACTGGGATTTTTTCCCATTCTTCAAGGCAAAACTGTTCCAGCTCCTTCAAGTTGTATGGGTTCTGCTGTTGTACAGCTATCTTCAAGTCATACCACAGATTTTCTGAATTGGATTGAGGTCTGGGCTTTGGCTAGGCCAATCCAAGAAATTGAAATGTTTCCCCTAAACCACTCAAGTGATGCTTTAGCAGTATGCTTAGGGCCATTGTCCTGCTGGAAGATGAACCTCCATCCCAGTCTCAAATCTCTGGAAGACCGAAACAGGTTTCCCTCAAGAATATCCCTGTATTTAGCGCCATCCATCATTCCTTCAAATCTGACCAGTTTCCCAGTCCCTGTCGATGAAAATTATCCCCACAGCATGATGCTTCCACCACCATGCTTCACTGTGAGGATGGTGTTCACGGGGTGATGAGAGGTGTTGGGTTTGTGCCAGACATAGTGTTTTCCTTGATGGCCAAAAAGCTCAATTTTAGTCTCATCTGACCAGAGTACCTTCTTCCATATGTTTGGGGAGTCTCCCACACCAAAGTGTTTTGTTATTATTTTCTTTACGTATTGGCTTTTTTCGGGCCACTCTTCCATAAAGCCCAGCTCTGTGGAGTGTATGGCTTATGGTGGTCCTATGGACAGATACTCCTATCTCCGCTGTGGAGCTTTGCAGCTCCTTCAGGGTTATCTTTGGTCTCTTTGTTGCCTCTCTGATTAATGCCTTCCTTGCCTGTTCTGTGAGTTTTGGTAGACGGCCCTCTCTTGGCAGGTTTGTTTTGGTGCCAGCGTAGCCTAGTGGTTAGAGCGTTGGACTAGCAACCGGAAGGTTGCGAGTTCAAACCCCCCGAGCTGACATGGTACAAATCTGTCGTTCTGCCCCTGAACAGGCAGTTAACCCACTGTTCCCAGGCCATCATTGAAAATAAGAATATGTTCTTAACTGACTTGCCTGGTTAAATAAAGGTCAAATTAAAAAAAAAAATCTATACTTTGCTCCGTGGGATGTTCAAAGTTTCTAATATTTTTTTATAACCCAACCCAACCCTGATCTGTACTTCTTCAAAACTTTGTCCCTGACCAGTTTGGAGCGCTCCTTGGTCTTCATGGTGCCACTTGCTTGGTGGTGCCCCTTGATTAATGGTGTTGTGAATGTTGACCTGTTTCAAGGTCTTGCTACCGAGAGCGTTATCACACAGTCATCCAGAACAGCTGGTGCTCTCGTGCATGCTTCAAAGTTGCTTGCCTCTAAATGAGCATAAAAGGCCTTTAGCTTGTGTGGTAGGCTCGCGTCACAGTGCAGCTTGCAACTGGGTTGCCCTTTGTAGTTCGTAATAGTTTCAAGTCCCGCCACATCCGACAAGCGTCAAAGATTCAATCTTAATCCTATATTGACGCTTTGCTTGTTTGATGGTTCGTCTGAGGATACAGCGGGATCTCTTATAGGCATCCGGATTAGTGCTCCTTGAAAGCGGTCGCCTAGCCTTTAGCTTGATGCGGATGTTGTCTGGTTGAGATATGTATGTACAATTACTGTGGGGATGACGTCTTCGATGCAGTTATTGATGAAGCCAATGACCGAGGTTGTATACTCCTCAATGCCATTGGATGAGTCCCAGAACATATTCCAGTCTGTGTTAGCAAAACAGTCCTGTAGCATAAGTAGCATCCGCATCATGTGACCACTTCCCTATTGAGCGAGTCACTGGTTCTTCCTGCTTTAGTTTTTGCCTGTAAGGAGGAATCAGGAGGATAAAATTATGGTCAGAATTGCCAAATGGAGGGCAGGGGAGAGCTTTGTGTGCATCTCTGTGTTTGTGTCTGTCTGTGCGTGTCTGTGCGTGTGTGTTATCCAAGTTACCATTCTATTTGTTTTTGCCCTGATATATTGCAGTTTTGCTAAATTCAACTTGTCAATATTACATTGTCATAATATATTGATATGGAGATTAAAGCCTGATGAGGACAGCCTAGCTGTTGAAACGTTTAATGAATGATTGGATCGGCTCGTTCTTGTCTTGTCTTTTAATGTATTGATAACATGATTAGTAGTCTGATAGAAAACATTGGCTTCAATCCAATTTTAATAGCATTCCCACTTAGCGCGTTACATTTCACTAGGGCCCATAGGGGCATAGTGAAAAGGGTGTCCTTTACAACAACCTGGTATCTGAAGACAATACAGAGCTCATACTGACTCTCAAAACTTTCCTTCTGATCTCTTTGTTATGCACAGATTATATATTGGTGTTCCTTTTCCACATCTCATCCGGTCATTTATAATACATTAAAGTTGCAATAAGTAACTTTTTGGATGAGCTGACCAAATTCACATAGAAATGTGAGTTATAGATCTGTTATTCTCATTGAAAGCAAGTCGAAAGAAGCTTATATTTTTGTTCTAATTTTCTATGTTCTTATATTTCTAATGTCCTCGTTCTTAAAGGGACATTTCTAAAATGTTTCAACTTCATATTCATCATCTCCAGTACCGGCCCAACATATGTGATAGAAATGTCAGTTATAGATCTGTTATTCTCATTGAAGCCCAACATATGTGAAAACGCCTCGTTTCTACGTTTTGTAGTAAACGAATAAGGAAGGAAGATAAAGTGTTTCCTATGACATCATCGGTGTGCATCCTGTTATTTTGACCAATATATGAGTTGGCATTTTCTCCTTAATTTCCTACTAATTGGTTGATGATATAATCGGAAACATTTTTATCTTCCTCTATATTTTTTTTACTACATAGAAAACATGTCATTGTCACATATGTTGACGTTGGGGTGGTACTGGAGATGATGAATATGACGTTGAAATGTTGAGATGTTTTGTTTTTTTGCATCTTTTTCTTTCGGTTTTGTACACCAGTTTCAAAAACATCTGAAAATACAAAAAAAAAAAAAAAAAAAAAATTGGGTTTATGGAAAATATTTTGGTTTGGATGGAACAAGGACACTCTAAACTCTCTAAACTAAACTATACATCCTTGCAACCAGGGAATGGCAGAGTGTTTTTCTGCATGGTGCAGCTTTAATAAGAGAAAACAGGACAAGAGGAAGACCTACACCTCTCGCTGTTCTCACCCCCCCCCCCACCGTCACAGAGGTCACAACAGCAACACCACGTATTGGTTACCAAGGGAAACGTAGCGATATGTATGCTTGGGTGACCAAGTGTTAGCGTAGGGGGCGGGCATATTTGAGGTTGTGATTATCATCTCGAAAGGGCAGAGATAAATATTAGTTGCTGTGTGGTTAAAAGGCATTGGAACAGTCATCACAAGAGGCAGCAAGAGATTTACTTCATCTGAGGATTTATGCCGTTAGATTAACAAAGTAAGTATTTTGCCGTTTTATGTGTCAGCTGAAAAGGAGCGTGATGATTGGCACAGGCTTTGGATACATTTCTCTGTACAACAGAAAGTCAGATATTTCACCACTACATTTACATTTACATTTAAGTCATTTAGCAGACGCTCTTATCCAGAGCGACTTAGTCTTCACCTGTGCTTATGGTACACAATCTTATGGTACACAACAATCTTTCTCGGCTTGCATGCCATTGACGCTAAAATCGAAGGATTATCTTGGTGTATACAGGACCTAAGTCAATGTTTTATCCCCCACTTCCAGTGTCCCTGGTCTATAGAAGGGGTTGTGTCCCAAAAGGCAGAGCAGGAGGAGTACACTACATTGCATTCGGAAAGTATTCTGACGCCTTGACTTTTTCCACATGTTGTTACATTTACAGCCTTATTCGAAAATGTATTAAATAAAACATTTTCCTCATCAATCTACCCACAATATCCCATAATGACATCACAATACCCCATAATGACATCACAATAGCCCATAATGACAAAGCGAGAACCAGGGGTTTTTTAATTTAAAAAAATGCATAAAAAAACACATAAATACCTTATTTACATAAGTATTCAGACCCTTTGCTTTGAGACTCGAAATTGAGCTCAGGTGCATCCTGTTTCCAGTGATCATCCTTGAGATGTTTCGACAACTTTATTGGAGTTCACCTGTGGTAAATTCAATTGATTGGACATGATTTGGAAAGGCACACACCTGTATATATAAGGTCCCACAGTTGGCAGTGCACGCCATGAGGTCGAAGGAATTGTCCAGAGAGTACAGAGAGATCCTTGATGAAAACCTGCTCCAGAACGGTTTTCCAAGACAACGCAGGTGTGGCTTCTGGACAAGTCTCTGATTGTCCTTGAGTGGCCCAGCCAGAAGCCGGACTTGAACCCGATAAAACATCTCTGGAAAGACCTGAAAAACGCTCCCCATTCAACCTGACAGAGCTTGAGAGGATCTGCAGAGAACAATGGGAGAAACTCCCCAAATACAGGTGTGCCCAGCTTGTAGCCTCATACCCAAGAAGACTTGATGCTGTAATCGCTGCCAAAGGTGATTCAACAAAGTCCTGAGTAAATGGTCTGAATTCTTATTTAAAAATGATATGTCTGTTTTTCATTTTTAATAAATGAGCAAAAATGTCTAAAAACCTGTTTGAACTTTGTCATTATGGCGTATTCTTTGTAGAGTGATGAAGGGCAAAAAATAATTTGAGCAATTTTAGAATAAGGCTGTAACGTAACTAAATGTGGAAAAGCTCAAGGGGTCTTAATACTCTCTGAAGGCACTGTAGAGAGAGAGAGAGAGAGAGAGAGAGAGAGAGAGGGAGAGAGAGAGAGAGAGAAAGGAGAGAGAGAGGGAGAGAGAAGGAGAGAGGGGGGTAGAGAGAGGGAGAGAGAGAGAGAGAGAGGAGGGAGAGCCATTCTGGTAGTTGAGAGACAGGAGGGAGAGAGCCATTCTGGTAGAGGAGAGGAGAGAGGCAGCCATTCTGGTAGTTGAGGAGACAGGAGGAGAGCCATTCTGGTAAGGAGAGGAAAGAGAGGCAGCCATTCTGGTAATTGAGGAGACAGGAGGAGAGAGGCAGCCATCCTGGTAATTGAGGAGACAGGAGGGGAGGCAGCCATTCTGGTAGTTGAGGAGACAGGAAGAGAGGCAGCCATTCTGGTAATTGAGGAGACAGGAAGAGGCAGCCATTCTGGTAATTGAATTGAGGGAGGAGAGGCAGCCATCCTGGTAATGAGGGATTGATGGAGTTGATGGAGGGAGGCAGCCATGGATGGTTGGACTGGCTGGCTGAGCTGCCATTCTGGTAATGGAGGAGACAGAGGATGGAGCCATTCTGGTAATTGGCTGGACAGGAAGGAGGCAGCCATTCTGGTAATTGAGGAGACAGGAAGAGAGGCAGCCATTCTGGTAATTGGGGAGACAGGAGGAGAGGCAGGTAATCCTGGAATTGAGGAGACAGGAAGAGAGGCAGCCATCCTGGTAATTGAGGAGACAGGAGGAGAGGCAGGTAATCCTGGTAATTGAGGAGACAGGAAGAGAGGCAGCCATCCTGGAATGGATGAGACAGGAAGAGAGCAGCCATCCTGGATGGATGGAGGAGACAGGAAGGATGCAGCCATCCTGGTAATTGATGGACAGGAGGAGAGGCAGGTAATCCTGGTAATGGATGACAGGAGGGATGCAGCCATTCTGGTAATGGATGAGACAGGATGGATGGCATGGATAATTGAGGAGACAGGAAGGATGGATCCTTGTAAATGGATGGATGTGTGGATGGAGTTGATGGATGGATGGATGGTTGGCTGGCTGGCTGGATGGCTGGATGGAGTAGATGGATGGATGTAGTGTGGCTGGCTGGCTGGCTGGATTGACTGATGAATGGATGTAGTGGGATGGATGGCGGTGGATGGATGGATGGATGGATGGATGGCTGGATGGATGGATGGAGTGGATGGATGGATGGATGGATGGATGGATGGATGGATGGATGGATGGATGTATGGATGGATGGATGGATGGATGGATGGATGGATGGATGGATGGATGGGTGTAGTGGATGGATGTAGTGGATGGATGGATGTAGTGGATGGATGGATGGATGGATGTAGTGGATGGATGGATGGATGGATGTAGTGGATGGATGGATGGATGTAGTGGATGGATGGAGTGGATGTAATGGGTGGATGGATGTAGTGGATGGATGGATGGATGGATGGATAGTGGATAGATGGATGGATGAATGTAGTGGATGGACTGATGAATGGATGTAGTGGATGGATGGATGGTTGTGGATGGAGCTGGATGGATGTGATGGATATGTAGTGGATGGATGGATGGATGAATGTAGTGGATGGATGTAGTGGATGGACTGATGAATGGATGTAGTGAATGGATGGATGATATATGGATGTGGGATGGATGTTGATGGATGGATGTAGTGGATGGATGGATGGATGAGTGGATGAATGGATGTAGTGGATGGATGGATGTAGTGGGTGGATGGATGTAATGGATGGATGTAGTGGATGGATGATGAATGGATGTAGTGAATGGATGGATGGATGTAGTGGATGTAGATGGATGGATGCATGGATGGATGGATGGATGGATGTGGATGGATGGATGGATGTAGTGGATGGATGTAGTGGATGATGGATGGATGGATGTAGTGGGTGATGATGGATGTAGTGGATGGATGGATGTATGGATGGATGGATGTAGTGGATTGATGATGAATGGATGGATGGCGTGGATGGATGGATGTAGTTGATGGATGGATGTAGTGGATGGATGGATGGATGGATGGATGTGGTGGATGAATGGATGTAGTGGGTAGATGGATGTAGTGGATGGATGGATGTAGTGGATGGCTGGATGTATGGATGCTGGATGGATGTAGTGGATGGATGGATGGATGGATGGATGTAGTGGATGGATGGATGTAGTGGATGGATGGATGTAGTGGATGGATGGATGTAGTGGATGGCTGTAGTATGGATGCTGGATGGATGTAGTGGATGGATGGATGGATGGATGGATGGATGGATGGATGGATGTAATGGATGGATGTAGTGGATTGATGGATGTAGTGGATGGATGGATGTAGTGGGTAGATGGATGTAATGGATGGATGGGATGGATGATTGATGGCTGAAAGTATGGATGCTGGATGGATGTAGTGGATGGATGGATGTAGTGGATGTAATGGATGGATGGAGTGGATTGATGGATGGAGTGGATGGACGGATGGATGGATGTAGTGGATGGATGGATGCCGTGGATGGATGGACTTAGTGGGTGGATGGATGGATGTAGTAGATGGATGGATGAATGGATGTAGTAGATGGATGGATGTAGGTGGATGGATGGATTGATGGATGTACCGGATGGGATGAATGGATGTAGTGGATGGATGGATGTAGTGGATGGATGGATGTATGGGTGGATGGATTGATGGATGTACCGGGTGGGATGGATGGATGTAGTGGATGGATGGATGGATGGATGTAGTGAATGTATGGATGGATGGAGTGGATGGATGGATGTAGTCGATGGATGGATGCAATGGATGGATGGATGGATGGATGTAGTGGATGGATGGATGTAGTGGGTGGTTGGATGAATGGATGTAGTGGATGGATTGATGTAGTGGGTGGGTGGATGGATGGATGTAGATGGATGAATCATGAATGGACTAGTGGATGGATGGATGTTTTGGATGTGGATGTAGTGTGGATGGATGGATGTAGTGGATGGATGAATGGATGTAGTGAATGTATGGATGGATGTAGTGGATGGATGGATGCAATGGATGGATGGATGTATGGATGGATGGATGTAGTGGATGGATGCAATAGTGGATGGATGGATGTACCAAGTGGATGGATGTAGTGGATGGAGTGGATGGATGGATGTAGTGGATGGATGGATGCAATGGATGGATGGATGCAATGGATGGATGGATGTAGTGGGTGGATGGATGGATGTAGTGGATGGATGGATGTAGTGGATGGATGGATGGATGTAGTGGGTGGATGGATGGATGTAGTGGATGGATGGCTGTAGTGGATGGATGGATGGATGTAGTGGATGGATGGATGGATGTAGTGGGTGGATGGATGGATGTAGTGGATGGATGGATGTAGTGGATGGATGGATGGATGTAGTGGATGGATGGATGGATGTAGTGGGTGGGTGGATGTAGAGGATGGATGGATGCATGGATGTAGTGAATGGATGGATGGGTGGAGTGATGAGTGGATGGATGTAGCAGATGGATGGATGTACTGGATGGAGGGATGGATGTAGCGGATTGATGAATGGATGGATGGAGTGGATGGACGAATTGATGGATTTAGTGGCTGGATGGATGTAGTGGATAGATGGATGGATGATAGATGGATGTAGTAGATGGATGGATGGATGTGTGTGTGTGTAGTGGATGGGTAGTGGATGGAGTGGATGGATGGATGTAATGGAAGGATGGATGGATGTAGTGGATGGATGGATGTAGTGGATGGAGGTTATGGAGTAGACAGAGTGGATGGCTGGGTGGATGGATTGATGGGTGGATGGATGGATGGACGGATGTAGTGGATGGATGTAGTGGATGCAGTTGATGGAATGGATGGAGTGGATGGATGGATGGATGGATGAATGGATGGATGGAGTGGATGGATGGAGTGGATGGATGGATGGATGGAGTGAATGGGGGAGATGCTGAAGATATTAACATCAAGCACTTGACAATGTCTTTTCTGTGTGTTTGTGTGTCATCATTCTTCTCCACAGGAAAGCAAATATCTTGTTTTTGCTGCAGCTCTTCTGCAGTAAATTTATCAAACAATGTTGTGACAACCTGACTTCATTACATTATGCACATTACCAAACACACACACACACACACACACACACACACACACACACACACACACACACACACACACACACACACACACACACACACACACACACACACACACACACACACACACACACACACACACACACACACACACGAGCGTTGATGGTGCCCGTTCCCGTTTGGAGAGGACAGACTTGCCGTAATTGCTTTTTAAGATTAGTTCGATTATTTATTTGATTGTCTTCCAAACCTGTGCGTTTTCTATTTCAACGACACAATTGAATTCTTGCAGAACAAGAGCTACTCTCCAGAAAGCATCGATTTGACATTTCCACTGTGTTTAATTTGGAGTACTGAATTGGAAAGTAGTTTGCCGTGTGTGTTTCTATGGACTGGTATATGTTCTTGTGGTACTTGTGGGTATGCATGTTGTGGACGGTCGTGTCATTAGGCCTGGGCTTCAGTCCCTGAATGTTTGGTCCAGTCCCGAACCTTTCGATGGTGTGGACGGTCGTGTCATTAGGCCTGGGCTTCAGTCCCTGAATGTTTGGTCCAGTCCCGAACCTTTCGATGGTGTGGACGGTCGTGTCATTAGGCCTGGGCTTCAGTCCCTGAATGTTTGGTCCAGTCCCGAACCTTTCGATGGTGTGGACGGTCGTGTCATTAGGCCTGGGCTTCAGTCCCTGAATGTTTGGTCCAGTCCCGAACCTTTCGATGGTGTGGACGGTCGTGTCATTAGGCCTGGGCTTCAGTCCCTGAATGTTTGGTCCAGTCCCCAACCTTACGATGGTGTGGACGGTTCAAGGCCTGGGCTTCAGTCCCTGAATGTTTGGTCCATCCCGAACCTTTCGATGGTGTGGACGGTGTGTCATTAGGCCTGGGCTATCAGTCCCTGAATGCTTGGTCCAGTCCCTGAACCTTCGATGGTGTGGACGGAACGTGTCATTAGCCTGGGCTTCAGTCCCTGAATGTTTGGTCCAGTCCCGAACCTTTCGATGGTGTGGACGGTCGTGTCATTAGGCCTGGGCTTCAGTCCCTGAATGTTTGGTCCAGTCCCGAACCTTCATGGTGTGGACGGTCGTGTCATTAGGCCTGGGCTTCAGTCCCTGAATGTTTGGTCAGTCCCGAACCTTTCAGTGGACGGTCTTGAATAGGCCTATTTCATGGTTGTCCTGATGCTTCAGTCCCTGAATGTTTGGTCCAGTCCCAATGATGGTCCAGTAAAATACAATACAAATGACTTTTCATATATATATATACATGGACTCTAAACCTTCCAGCTGTATGGACCCTATTTGTATTTGTATTCATATTCATTATGGATCCCTGCCAAGGCAGCAGCTACTCTTCCTGGGGTTTATCATGGATCCCCATTAATTCCTGCCAAGGCAGCAGCTACTCTTCCTGGGGTTTATCATGGATCCCCATTAATTCCTGTCAAGGCAGCAGCTACTCTTCCTGGGGTTTATTATGGATCCCCATTAATTCCTGTCAAGGCAGCAGCTACTCTTCCTGGGGTTTAATATGGATTATGGATCCCCATTAATTCCTGCCAAGGCAGCAGCTACTCTTCCTGGGCTTTATTATGGATTATGGATCCCCATTAGTTCCTGCCAAGGCAGCAGCTACTCTTCCTGGGGTTTATTATGGATCCCCATTAGTTCCTGTCAAGGCAGCAGCTACTCTTCCTGGGGTTTATTATGGATCCCCATTAGTTCCTGCCAAGGCAGCAGCTACTCTTCCTGGGGTTTATTATGGATCCCCATTAGTTCCTGCCAAGGCAGCAGCTCCTCCTCCTGGGGTTTATTATGGATCCCCATTAGTTCCTGCCAAGGCAGCAGCTCCTCTTCCTGGGGTTTATTATGGATCCCCATTAGTTCCTGCCAACGCAGCTTCTACTCTTCATGGGGTCCAGCAAAATTCAGACAGATATACAATTTGAAAAACATTACAATACATTCATAACAGAATTCACAACACACTAAGTATGTGCCCTCAGGCCCCTACTCCCAATTCCAACTAAACTACTGAAAGAGCTTGGCCCTTCTATGTTGAACATAATACATGTCACCCTATTGTCTGGATGTGTACCAAACACAGTAGTAAAGCCTCTCCTGAAAAAAAGGCAAACTGTGACTCTATCGGCCTATATCTAATCTCACATCCCTCTCAAACATTGTCTAAAAAGCTGTTCCTCAGCAATTTACTGCCTTTTTAAATCCAAATTTTACCGCATGCATCAGTTACCTGATGTGGAATAGAGTTCTATGTAGTCATGGCTCTATGTCGTACTGTGCACCTCCCATAGTCTGTCCTGGACTTGGGGACTGTGAAGACACCTCTGGTGGCATGTCTTGTGGGGTATGCATGGGTGTCCGAACTGTGCGCCAGTAATTTAAACAGAGAGCTCGGTGCATTCAACATGTCAATAACTCTCACAAATACAAGTAGTGATGAAGGCAATCTCTCCTCTAGTTTGAGCCAAGAGAGATTGACATGCGTATTATTAATTATTAGCTCTCTGTGTACATCTAAGAGCCCGCAGTGCTACCCTGTTCTGAGCAAATCTTTGCGGCACCTGACCACAAATCTGAACAGTAGTCCAGGTGCAACAAAACTAGGGCCTGTAGGACCTGCCTTGTTGATAGTGCTGTTTAAAAGGCAGAGCAACACTTATTATGGACAGACTTCTCCCTATCTTAGCTACTGTTGTATCAATATGTTTTGACCATGACAGTTTACAATCCAGGGTTACTCCAAGCAGTTAAGTCACATCAACTTCCTCAATTTCCACATTATTTATTACAATTTTTAGTTGAGGTTGAGGGTTTAGTAAATGATTTGTCCCAAATACAATGCTTTAGGTTTTTGAAATATTTAGGACAAACTTATTCCTTGCCACCCATTCTGAAACTAACTGCAGCTCTTTCTTAAATGTTGCAGTCATTTTAGTCGCTGTAGTAGCTGAAGTGTATAGTTTTGAGCCATACGCATACATAGACACACTGGCTTTACTCAAAGGCAGTGACATGTCTTTAGTAAAGTTTGAAAAAAAGTAAGGGGCCTAGACAGCTGCCCTGGGGAATTCCTGATTCTACCTGGATTATTTTGGAAAGGCATCCATTAAAGAACACCCTCTATGTTCTGTTAGAGAAGTAACTCTTTATCCACAGTATAGCAGGGAGTGTAAAGCCATAACACATCAGTTTTTCCAACAGCAGATTATAATCAATAATGTCAAAAGCTGCACTGAAGTCTGACAAAACAGCCCCCATTAACCCCCATTAATTTCTCTCAGCCAATCATCGTCATGTGCGTAAGTGCTTTGTTTTTTTAAATTGCCTTCCTAATAAGTGTATTAAAAGTCTGTGTTGTTTACTGTAAAATAGCTTTGTATCTGTCAAACACAGTTTCCCCAAAAAATTGACTAAGGTTTGGAAACAGGTTGATTGGTTGGCTATTTGAGCAGGTTTGGGGCGGCAGCGTAGCCTAGTGGTTAGAGCGTTGGACTAGTAACCGGAAGGTTGTAAGTTCAAACCCCCGACCTGACAAGGTACAAATCTGTCGTTCTGCCCCACTGTTCCTAGGCCGTCATTGAAAATAAGAATTTGTTCTTAACTGACTTGCCTAGTTAAATAAAGGTTAAATAAATCAAAATAAAAAAGGTAAAGGGGGCTTTACTATTCTTAAGTAGAGGAATTATCAAATCAAATCAAATGTATTGTAAATGTAATGTATTCGTACATCAGCTGATATCTCAAAGTGCTGTACAGAAACCCAGCTTAAAACCACAAACAGCAAGCAATGCAGGTGTAGAAGCACGGTGGCTAGGAAAAACTCCCTAGAAAGGCCAAAACCTAGGAAGAAACCTAGAGAGGAACCAGGCTATGTGGGGTGGCCAGTCCTCTTCTGGCTGTGCCGGGTGGAGATTATAAAAGAACATGGCCAAGATGTTTTATTAATGAATTAATGTTGCTTTCCTCCAGGCCTTTCTAGTAGGCTTAAATTGAAGATATGGCAAATAGGAGAGGCAAAATCTGCAGCTATCATCCTCAATCGTTTTCCATCTAAGTTGTCAGACCCCGGTGGCTTGTCATTGTTGATAGACAATAATTATTTTTTTCACCTCTTCCACACTAAACTTTACGGAATACAATGCTTGTATTTGATAATTTGGTCAGGTATACTTTGATGTTTAGTGTCAGCGTTAGTTGCTGGCATGTCATGCCTGAATTTGCTAATCTTGCCAATGAAAAACCCAATAAAGTAGTTGGCAATATCAGTGGGTTTTCTGATGAATGAGCCATCTGATTCAATATATGAGGGTGTTTGCCTTTTTGGCTAAAAAGTAATTTAAGGTGCTCTAAAAAAAAATACTTTTACATTTTTTATGTAATTTTTCTTTGTGTCATAATGTAGTTTCTACTTCTTTTTATTCAATTTATTTAAATTATTTCTCAATTTGCCAATCGGTTGTGCAGCCAGACTTATTTGTCATTTCTTTTTCCCTCTCAACATTAAAATGTTTCAATTCTTCATAAATCCGTGTGGATTTAATAGTTTTTGCAGTCATTAATTGGTGCATGCTTATTAGTAACTGGGCTAAGCAGTTTCATAAAGGTGTCAATTGCAGCGTCTGGCTGCTCCTCATTACACACCACAGACCAGCAAATATTCTTTATATCAATAACATAGGAATCACTACAAAACGTATCTCTTATACACTATATTCGATCCAGCATTTGTAACTTTGGTTTTCCTAGATATGGCTACTATGTTCTTATCAGTACATCCAATGGATTTGGATACTGCTTCCAAGCTAATTTCTGCAGCATTATTAAAGACGTGACCAATTCATGTTGATGATTTCATTCCTGTGCTGTTTGTAACTACCCTGTTAGGTTGACTGATAACCTGAACCAGGTTGCAGGTACTAGTTATAGTTTGAAGCTTACTCCTGAGTGGGCAACCTGATGAAAGCCAGTCAATATCAACCAGAAGATCAACCTCTCTATTGATATCACATACTGGATGGATGGTAGCGGGGTGAACAGGCCTTAGCTCGGGTGGTTGATGTCCTTGATATTCTTTTTGGCCTTCCTGTGACATCGGCTGCTGTAGGTGTCCTGGAGGGCAGGCAGTGTGCCCCCAGTTATGCGTTGGGCAGGCCGCACAACCCTCTGGAAAGCTCTGGGGTTGCAGGCAGTGCAGTTGCGTACCAGGCGGTGATACAGTCCTAAAGGATGCTCCCAATTATGCATCTGTAAAAGTTTGTGAGGGTCTAAGGGGCCAAGCCAAATTTCTTCAGCCTCCTGACCATTTCAGATTGCCAGTGATGTGGACGCTCTTCACCTTCTCAACTACGGTCCTGTCAATGTGGATAGGGGTGTGCACTCTCTGCTGTTTCCTGAAGTCCACGATCAGCTTCTTCGTTTTGTTGACATTGAGGGAGATGTTATTTTCCTGGCACCACGCTGCCAGGACACTCACCTCCTCATCATTGTTGGTGAAATCAGGCCTACAACTGTTGTGTCGTCTGAAAACCTGATGATTGGGTAATAGACATGCTTGGCCACGCAGTCATGGTTGAACAGGAAGTACAGGAGGGGGCTGAGCACGCACCCTTGTTGGGCCCCTTTGTTGAGTATCAGCCAAGTGGAGGAGTTGTTTCCTACATTCACCACCAGGGGGCGGCCCTGATTTTACGTGTCTGGTCTTCCCTTTGTTATCTGTGATTGTCTGTAGACCCTGCCACATAGGTCTTCTGTCTGAGCCGTTGAATTGTGACTCCACTTTGTCTCTATACTGACATTTTGCCTGTTTGATTGCCTTATGCAGGGAATAATTAAACGGTTTGTTTTCAACCATATTCCCAGTCACCTCACCAGTTAATTGCTGTGGTTCGCACTTTCATTATACAAAAACAAATTACGTCGGCCAAACCCACCCTAACCCGGACGACACTAGGCCAATTGTTAGAGTAACAGTGGTTGATTGTTTTAGCAGCGTGAGTACTGCAGTCAATGTGTTGACAGAACTTTCGGTAGTGTTTTCCTCAAATTTGCTTTGTTAAAATCCCCAGCTACAATAAATGCAGCTTCAGGATATGTGGTTTCCAATTTGCACAAAGTCCAGTGTAGTTCCTCCAGGACTGTCGTGGTATTGGCTGTGACTATAACCGAAGAGAATTCTCTTGGGAGGTAATACGGTCTGCATTTGATTGTGAGGTATTATAGGTCAGTTAAAAAAAATGACTTTCTTATCACAAACCCATACCTTTTTGCCCCCCGGATCTTTATTCCTGTCTGCGCGATGTACTGAGAACCCAGCTGGCTAAATGGACAGGGATAGTATATCCGGAGAGAGCCATGATTCCCTAGAAACTGAGGATGTTACAGTCCCTGATGTCTCTCTGGAAGGATATCCTCGCCCTGAGTTCGTCTACTTTATTGTCCAGAAACTGAACATTAGCGAGTAATATACTCGGAAGCGGTGGATGGTGTGGACGCCGCCTGAGTCGGACTAGAAGTCCACTCTGAATACCTCTTCACCACCGTGGCTGATTTAGGGGCAGCCTGTGGGATAAGTTAAATTACCCTGGGGGGTACGAACAAAGGATCCAGTTTGGGAAAGTTCCTGGTTGTAACACAAAAACAATTCTGGGCTAATAATGTAAGAGATAACACACAAAAAAGCAAAACACTCAAAGTTGCATAGAAGCTAGAAGCAGAGGTGCCATGTCTTGCTACATATGCC
>NW_026278120.1:47500-57500 GCF_023373465.1 Oncorhynchus keta | reverse complement strand
TGCTGGCGTGGAATCACCCTATCTGTGAAGGGTTCCGCTGGCGTGGAATCACCCTATCTGTGAAGGGTTCCGCTGGCGTGGAATCACCCTATCTGTGAAGGGTTCCGCTGGCGTGGAATCACCCTATCTGTGAAGGGTTCCGCTGGCGTGGAATCACCCTATCTGTGAAGGGTTCTGCTGCCGTGGAATCACCCTATCTTTGAAGGGTTTCCCTGGCGTGGAATCACCCTATCTGTGAAGGGTTTCCCTGGCGTGGAATCACCCTATCTGTGAAGGGTTCCGCTGGCGTGGAATCACCCTATCTGTGAAGGGTTTCCCTGGCGTGGAATCACCCTATCTGTGAAGGGTTTCCCTGGCGTGGAATCACCCTATCTGTGAAGGGTTCCGCTGGCGTGGAATCACCCTATCTTTGAAGGGTTTCCCTGGCGTGGAATCACCCTATCTGTGAAGGGTTCCGCTGGCGTGGAATCACCCTATCTGTGAAGGGTTCTGCTGGCGTGGAATCACCCTATCTTTGAAGTGTTTCCCTGGCGTGGATTCACCCTATCTGTGAAGGGTTCTGCTGGCGTGGAATCACCCTATCTGTGAAGGGTTCTGCTGGCGTGGAATCACCCTATCTGTGAAGGGTTTCCCTGGCGTGGAATCACCCTATCTGTGAAGGGTTCTGCTGCCGTGGAATCACCCTATCTGTGAAGGGTTCTGCTGGCGTGGAATCACCCTATCTGTGAAGGGTTCCGCTGGCGTGGAATCACCCTATCTGTGAAGGGTTCCGCTGGCGTGGAATCACCCTATCTGTGAAGGGTTCCGCTGGCGTGGAATCACCCTATCTGTGAAGGGTTCTGCTGGCGTGGAATCACCCTATCTGTGAAGGGTTCCGCTGGCGTGGAATCACCCTATCTGTGAAGGGTTCTGCTGGCGTGGAATCACCCTATCTGTGAAGGGTTCCGCTGGCGTGGAATCACCCTATCTGTGAAGGGTTCTGCTGGTGTGGAATCACCCTATCTGTGAAGGGTTCTGCTGGCGTGGCTTGGTAGCTGCTGTGTGTAATATTATAGCACCTTTTACCGTGTGTTTGATCTATAAATACGTCCCAAATGACACCCTATTCCCTATGTAGTACATTACTTTTTACCAGAGACATAATGGGGCACGGCCTCTGTTTACTCCATCATTCCAGTGTTTGTACGGTCCTCTCCTTGCATGGGTGGACTCAATGGGTCTGAAGTGGTTCCCATCTCTGTGACGCAACACATTTTCCAGGGATAAATGCTACAGGCCCATTAGTATATCCAATGGTTGTAGTCAAGGTAGCAAGCCTCACGTCACCACTGAACGTCATAAGTTACATGTGTCCAAGGTAACTGTTATGTAAATATTAAGAGGCTGATATCATGGAATTATTGTCATCCACATGATTGACTGTCATGCCCTGACCTTAGAAATCCTTTTATGTCTCTATTTTGGTTTGGTCAGGGCGTGAGTTGGGGTGGGCATTCTATGTTTTTGTGTTATATGTGTGTTTGGCCGGGTGTGGTTCTCAATCAGAGGCAGCTGTCTATCGTTGTATCTGAATGAGAACCATACTTAGGCAGCCCTTTTCCCACCTGTGTCTTGTGGGTAGTTGTTTTCTGTTTTGTGTCTTTCTGCACCAGACAGAACTGTTTCGGTTTTTGTTCTTTCTCTTTGTTATTTTTGTTAATCAGTGTTCAGTTCAAATAATAAAGATGAACACGTACCACGCTGCACCTTGGTCCTCACCTTCCACCAACAGCCGTTACATTGACGGAATACCGATCCCGAGGAAATTATTAACCTTGGCGATGCACAGTTATAGAGGCCAAGCATATTTTCTATGTGTAGTGTGAATAATATTTACCCGTTAGACATTTCACCAAATACTAATTCAAGGAATATTACTGAGGAATACAAAGACTACGGTTCAAATCAAATGTATTTATAAAGCCCTTTTTACATCAGCTGAAATCTCAGAGTGCTGTACAGAAACCCAGCCTAAAACCCCAAACAGCAAGCAATGCAGATGTAGAATCACAGTGGCTAGGAAAAACTCCCAATAAAGGCCAAAACTTAGGAAGAAACCTAGAGAGGAACCAGGCTATGAGGGGTGACCAGTCCTCTTCTGGCTGTGCCGGGTGGAGATTATAACAGAACATGGCCAAGATGTTAAAATGTTCATAAATGACCAGCAGGGTCAAATAATGATAATCACAGTACAACAAGTCAGCACCTCAGGAGTAAATGTCAGTTGGCTTTTCATAGCCGGTCATTAAGAGTATCTCTACCGCTCCTGCTGTCTCTAGAGAGTTGAAAACAGCAGGTCTGGGACAGGTAGCACGTCCGGTGAAGAGATCAGGGTTCCATAGCCGCAGGCAGAACAGTTGAAACTGGAGAAGCAGCACGGCCAGGTGGACTGGGGACAACCAGGAGTCATCTTGCCAGGTAGTCTTGAGGCATGGTCCTAGGGCTCAGGTCCTCCGAGAGAGGGAAAGAAAGAGAGAATTAGAGAAAAAGAAAATTAGAGAGATCATACTTAAATTCACACAGGACACTGGATAAAATAGGAGAAGTACTCTAGATATAACAGACTGACCCTAGCACCCTCACACATCTACTGCAGCATAAATACTGGAGGCTGAGACAGGAGGGGTCAGGAGACACTGTGGCCCCATCCGATGACACCCTCGGACAGGGCCAAACAGGCAGGATGTAACCCCACCCACTTTGCCAAAGCACAGCCCCCACACCACTAGAGGGATATCTTCAACCACCAACTTACCATCCTGAGACAAGGCCGAGTATAGCCCACAACCCGCCACGGCACAACCCAAAGTTCATATCCATTTCAAAGTAAATCAGGTGTATTACAGTTATGCAATAAGAATACAATGATCAAATACCAGAAGTCTTCACGGTAAAAAGTCTTAACAGCGTAGAAAATACACCCCTATGACATACAAACGTATCAGGAAATCGGTTAACAGTCCATGAACAATGTTTCAACCAAGCATTTTTTCTTCCAAAAGCGCCAAGTCCCAAAATGTCCCACTGTGTAATTGTCGCTTTGCGTGGCCCATACGAGCCATACAACTTCTCATCTCTAAACGAATCACTTCAAAACTGTAAGATGGGAGCTCACCTGTGTCGTTCCTCTTTGAACATTTATGTATTTTTTTATTTATTTTATATATGTATTTATTTATTTATTTTATTTCACCTTTATTTAACCAGTTAGGCTAGTGGAGAACAAGTTCTCATTTACAACTGCGACCTCTGGCCAAGATAAAGCAAAACGGTGTGACAAAAACAACAGTACAGAGTTACACATAAACAAACATACAGTCGATAACACAATATAAAAATTGTTGTATAGAGTGTGTGCAGAAGAAGAAGAAGATTAGGGAGGTAAGGCAATAAATAAATATAATAAATATAATAAATAAATAGGCCATAGAGGCGAAATAATTACAATTGAGCAATAACATGGAGTGACAGATGTGCAGATGATGATGTGCAAGTAGAGATACTGGGGTGCAAAAGAGCAAGAAGATAACTAGCAATATGGGGATGAGGTAGTTGGGTGGGCTATTTACGATGGGCTGTATACAGGTTCAGTGATCAGTAAGCTGCTCTGATAGCTGATGCTTAAAGCTAGTGAGGGAGATATAAGACTCCAGCTTCAGTGATTTTTGCAATTCGTTCCAGTCATTGGCAGCAGAGAACTGGAAGGAAAGGCGGCCAAATGAGGAGTTGGCTTTGGGGATGACCAGTGAAATATATCTGCTGGTGTGCGTGCTACGGGTGGGTGCTGCTATGGTTACCGGTGAGCTGAGATAAGGCGGAGCTTTACCCAACGAAGACTTATAGATGACCTGTAGCTAGTGGGTTTGGCGACGAATATGAAGCGAGGGCCAGCCAACGAGAGCATACATAGCTTGACTGCCGTCTGACGAACAGAATAACACAGTTTCTCTGTAACAATAAAGCCATAGCACTTAGCACCATGAGACATATAACATTCATAGCTCTTTATTAACTCTTGAAAAATCCAAACATGACAATTTCATTCACACATTTAATCAATTAAAGTTTTCATTAATCTTCACATCTGTCCTGGCATCACTGACCCCAGGACTTCCGTGGGAATGTCTCGTCCTTGAGATTGCCTTGGCAAATGCTTGGCTTCTTCCGTGAATCTCCTGTGAGATGCAAATATACAGCCATCCCATCCGGGCATATTGTATCAGGCTGGCGTCGCGAGAGGGATCTTCATCAATGGCCTTCATCGTCTTTCACATTTGTTCACTCTATTTTTTGACTATACAAACGTACCAACACACACACACACACACACACACACACACACACACACACACACACACACACACACACACACACACACACACACACACACACACACACACACACACACACACAGACCAACATCCTGTCCTCAATTATTGGATTATTTTGCATTTTAATTAGATCATGAAAGTCTCTAATTGCACTGTGAAAGAAATCATGTTTCTGACTCTTCCCATCTCTTTGAGCGTAACCAGAGAGCAGAGGGATCACTTGGAACGCAGGCAGTGGGGAACAAGAAAGGTGGAGAACTGGACAACACACAGGGAGAAAGGGAGAGATAGATAGGTAGCCTATAGGTTTAGAGCATCGGACTGGTAACCTGAAAAGTGAGCAAGGCACAGGCTAAGTCACTCTGGATAAGAGTGTCTGATAAAAAATTTCAAAAAGAGAAATACCAATCAATAAATGTAGAGAGAAATACGGGGTTCTACTAAACTATATGGAATTGTTTTAAGAATGTCATACCAATGATCATTTTGCTATTACTGTGGAGCCCAAACTGTTCAGACGCTGCAGACAGAAGTAGGCAGATCTGTTCGTGGGAGTCGAAGTGGCAAAACAGAGAAAACCATGGTGTTCGTGAGAGTCTCATCTTTTCCACAAAGGGCTCGTAAAACCATCTTGTTCGTGAGAGTCTCATCTTTTCCACAAAGGGCTCGTAAAACCATGGTGTTCGTGAGAGTCTCATCTTTTCCACAAAGGGCTCGTAAAACCATGGTGTTCGTGAGAGTCTCATCTTTCCATAAAGGGCTCGTAAAACCATGGTGTTCGTGAGAGTCTCATCTTTTCAATAAAGAGCTCGTAAACCATCGTAATAGCTCACTGCAGACGATTTCGTGGTCTGACCGATTTCAGGGATGTTTCGTGGTCTGACAAACATGGCTCTAGCTCTGTCAACATTCACTGCTCTAGCTCTGTCAACGTTCACTGCTCTATCTCTGTTAACATTCACTGCTCTATCTCTGTCAACATTCACTGCTCTAGCTCTGTCTACGTTCACTGCTCTATCTCTGTCAACGTTCACTGCTCTAGCTCTGTCAACGCTCACTGCTCTATCTCTGTCAACGTTCACTGCTCTATCTCTGTCAACGTTCACTGCTCTATCTCTGTCAACGTTCACTGCTCTAGCTCAGTCAACATTCACTGCTCTAGGTCTGTCAACGTTCACTGCTCTAGCTCTGTCAACGTTCACTGCTCTAGCTCTGTCAACGTTCACTGCTCTAGCTCTGTCAACGTTCACTGCTCTAGCTCTGTCAACGTTCACTGCTCTAGCTCTGTCAAAGTTCACTGCTCTAGCTCGTCAACGTTCACTGCTCTATCTCTGTCAACGTTCACTGCTCTATCTCTGTCAACGTTCACTGCTCTATCTCTGTCAACGCTCACTGCTCTATCTCTGTCAACGTTCACTGCTCTAGCTCTGTCAACGCTCACTGCTCTAGCTCTGTCAACGTTCACTGCTCTATCTCTGTCAACGTTCACTGCTCTAGCTCTGTCAACGTTCACTGCTCTATCTCTGTCTACGTTCACTGCTCTATCTCTGTCTACGTTCACTGCTCTATCTCTGTCTACGTTCACTGCTCTATCTCTGTCAACGTTCACTGCTCTATCTCTGTCTACGTTCACTGCTCTAGCTCTGTCAACGTTCACTGCTCTATCTCTGTCAACGTTCACTGCTCTAGCTCTGTCTACGTTCACTGCTCTATCTCTGTCTACGTTCACTGCTCTATCTCTGTCTACGTTCACTGCTCTATCTCTGTCTACGTTCACTGCTCTATCTCTGTCAACGTTCACTGCTCTATCTCTGTCAACATTCACTGCTCTAGCTCTGTCAACATTCACTGCTCTATCTCTGTCAACGTTCACTGCTCTATCTCTGTCAACGTTCACTGCTCTATCTCTGTCAACGTTCACTGCTCTATCTCTGTCAACGCTCACTGCTCTATCTCTGTCAACGCTCACTGCTCTAGCTCTGTCAACGTTCACTGCTCTAGCTCTGTCAACGTTCACTGCTCTATCTCTGTCAACGTTCACTGCTCTAGCTCTGTCAACGTTCACTGCTCTATCTCTGTCTACGTTCACTGCTCTATCTCTGTCTACGTTCACTGCTCTATCTCTGTCTACGTTCACTGCTCTATCTCTGTCAACGTTCACTGCTCTATCTCTGTCTACGTTCACTGCTCTAGCTCTGTCAACGTTCACTGCTCTATCTCTGTCAACGTTCACTGCTCTAGCTCTGTCTACGTTCACTGCTCTATCTCTGTCTACGTTCACTGCTCTATCTCTGTCAACATTCACTGCTCTATCTCTGTCAACATTCACTGCTCTAGGTCTGTCAACATTCACTGCTCTATCTCTGTCAACATTCACTGCTCTAGGTCTGTCAACATTCACTGCTCTAGCTCTGTCAACATTCACTGCTCTAGGTCTGTCAACATTCACTGCTCTAGGTCTGTCAACATTCACTGCTCTAGCTCTGTCAACATTCACTGCTCTAGCTCTGTCAACCTTCACTGCTGATGCGGGAAGTGAGACATACACAGAAGCGAAAGGGTTGAGAAAAGAAAAGGAGCTTAAAAGTTAAGGATTTTAATGGGGATATTTTTTTATTATACTGCTAACTTTTCGCGGGGAGCTCGGATATCGACCTTCTGGAGTGAACCCTAATTGCTCCTGTAAGTCACTCTGAATAAGTGTCTATTAAATGACTAAAAGGTTAATAAAATCAATAGAGAGATACCAATCAATAAAGAAAAAAGGAGAGCAGAAGAGGCTTTTTCTTCTTCTTTTGAGAACATTTTTTGAAAGTTCACGTCAATCAATAGTCATCATCTACAGAGTAACTCAGTGCACCACCACACAGCCATGATACTACCCAATGACTCAGCACACCACCACACAGCCATGATACTACCCAATGACTCAGCACACCACCACACAGCCCTGATACTACCCAATGACTCAGCACACCACCACACAGCCATGATACTACCCAATGACTCAGCACACCACCACACAGCCATGTTACTACCCAATGACTCAGCACACCACCACACAGCCATGATACTACCCAATGACTCAGCACACCACCACACAGCCATGATACTACCCAATGACTCAGCACACCACCACACAGCCATGATACTACCCAATGACTCAGCACACCACCACACAGCCATGATACTACCCAATGACTCAGCACACCACCACACAGCCCTGTTACTACCCAATGACTCAGCACACCACCACACAGCCCTGTTACTACCCAATGACTCAGCACACCACCACACAGCTCTGTTACTACCCAATGACTCAGCACACCACCACACAGCTCTGTTACTACCCAATGACTCAGCACACCACCACACAGCTCTGTTACTACCCAATGACTCAGCACACCACCACACAGCTCTGTTACTACCCAATGACTCAGCACACCACCACACAGCTCTGTTACTACCTAATGACTCAGCACACCACCACACAGCCATGATACTACCCAATGACTCAGCACACCACCACACAGCCATGATACTACCCAATGACTCAGCACACCACCACACAGCTCTGTTACTACCTAATGACTCAGCACACCACCACACAGCCATGATACTACCCAATGACTCAGCACACCACCACACAGCCATGATACTACCCAATGACTCAGCACACCACCACACAGCTCTGTTACTACCTAATGACTCAGCACACCACCACACAGCCATGATACTACCCAATGACTCAGCACACCACCACACAGCCATGATACTACCCAATGACTCAGCACACCACCACACAGCCATGATACTACCCAATGACTCAGCACACCACCACACAGCCATGATACTACCCAATGACTCAGCACACCACCACACAGCCATGATACTACCCAATGACCCAGCACACCACCACACAGCCCTGTTACTACCTAATGACTCAGCACACCACCACACAGCCATGATACTACCCAATGACCCAGCACACCACCACACAGCCATGATACTACCCAATGACTCAGCACACCACCACACAGCCATGATACTACCCAATGACTCAGCACACCACCACACAGCCATGATACTACCCAATGACTCAGCACACCACCACATAGCCATGATACTACCCAATGACTCAGCACACCACCACACAGCCATGATAGTACCCAATGACTCAGCACACCACCACACAACCATGATACTACCCAATGACTCAGCACACCACCACATAGCCATGATACTACCCAATGACTCAGCACACCACCACACAACCATGATACTACCCAATGACTCAGCACACCACCACACAGCCCTGTTACTACCTGATGACCCAGCCCTGTTACTACCTGATGACCCAGTCCTGTTACTACCTGATGACCCAGTCCTGTTACTACCTAATGACCCAGTCCTGTTACTACCTGATGACCCAGTCCTGTTACTACCTGATGACCCAGTCCTGTTACTACCTGATGACCCAGTCCTGTTACTACCTAATGACCCAGTCCTGTTAGTACCTGATGACCCAGTCCTGTTACTACCTAATGACCCAGTCCTGTTACTACCTGATGACCCAGTCCTGTTACTACCTAATGACCCAGTCCTGTTACTACCTAATGATGACCCAGTCCTGTTACTACCTGATGACCCAGTCCTGTTCCTGTTACTACCTGTGACCCAGTCCTGTTACTACCTGATGCCCCAGTCCTGTTACTACCTGATGACCCAGTCCTGTTACTACCTAATGACCAAGTCCTTTTACTACCTGATGACCCAGTCCAGTCCTGTTACTACCTGATGACCCAGTCCTGTTACTACCTGATGACCCAGTCCTGTTACTACCTGATGACCCAGTCCTGTTACTACCTGATGACCCAGTCCTGTTACTACCTGATGACCCAGTCCTGTTACTACCTGATGACCCAGTCCTGTTACTACCTGATGACCCAGTCCTGTTACTACCTGATGACCCAGTCCTGTTACTACCTGATGACCCAGTCCTGTTACTTCCTGATTACCCAGTCCTGTTACTACCTGATGACCCAGTCCTGTTACTACCTAATGACCCACCACACAGTCCTGTTACTACCTAATGACCCAGTCCTGTTACTACCTAATGACCCAGTCCTGTTACTACCTGATGACCCAGTCCTGTTACTACCTGATGACCCAGTCCTGTTACTACCTGATGACCCAGTCCTGTTACTACCTAATGACCCAGTCCTGTTACTACCTGATGACCCAGTCCTGTTACTACCTGTGACCCAGTACTACCTAATGACCCAGCCCTGTTACTACCTAATGACCCAGTCCTGTTACTACCTGATGACCCAGTCCTGTTACTACCTGATGACCCAGTTCCTGTTACTACCTGATGACCCAGTCCTGTTACTACCTAATGACCCAGCCCTGTTACTACCTAATGACCCAGTCCTGTTACTACCTGATGACCCAGTCCTGTTACTACCTGATGACCCAGTCCTGTTACTACCTAATGACCCAGCCCAGTCCTGTTACTACCTGATGACCCAGTCCTGTTACTACCTGATGACCCAGTCCTGTTACTACCTGATGACCCAGTCCTGTTACTACCTAATGACCCAGTCCTGTTACTACCTGATGACCCAGTC
>NW_026278120.1:35000-42500 GCF_023373465.1 Oncorhynchus keta | reverse complement strand
CCTTCCTCCCTGTCTCCCTGTCTCCCTGTCTCCCTTCCCCCTGTCTCCCTGTCTCCCTGTCTCCCTGTCTCCCTGCCTCCCCCTGTCTCCCTGCCTCCCTGTCTCCCTGCCTCCCTGTCTCCCTTCCTCCCTGTCTCCCTGCCTCCCTGTCTCCCTTCCTCCCTGTCTCCCTGCCTCCCTGTCTCCCTGTCTCCCTGTCTCCCTTCCTCCCTGTCTCCCTGTCTCCCTGTCTCCCTGTCTCCCTGTCTCCCTGTCTCCCTTCCTCCCTGTCTCCCTTCCTCCCTGTCTCCCTTCCCCCCTGTCTCCCTGTCTCCCTGCCTCCCTTCCTCCCTGTCTCCCTGTCTCCCTGTCTCCCTGCCTCCCTGTCTCCCTGTCTCCCTGTCTCCCTGTCTCCCTGTCTCCCTGCCTCCCTGTCTCCCTGCCTCCCTGTCTCCCTGCCTCCCTGTCTCCCTTCCTCCCTGTCTCCCTGTCTCCCTTCCTCCCTGTCTCCCTGTCTCCCTTCCTCCCTGTCTCCCTATCTCCCTTCATCCCTGTCTCCCTGTCTCCCTTCCTCCCTGTCTCCCTGCCTCCCTGTCTCCCTGTCTCCCTGCCTCCCTGTCTCCCTTCCTCCCTGTCTCCACAGTAACAGTGTAAATGGTCCATCAGTATCAGTGTAAACAGTGTAAATAGTGCATTAGAGCCATTGGTGTGTGTGTGTGTGTGTGTGTGTGTGTGTGTGTGTGTGTGTGTGTGTGTGTGTGTGTGTGTGTGTGTGTGTGTGTGTGTGTGTGTGTGTGTGTGTGTGTGTGTGTGTGTGTGTGTGTGTGTGTGTGTGTGTGCGTGTGTGTGTGTGTGTCTGGGTACACACAGACACACATGTCTCGACTGCTGACACTTCACGTTAACCCCTCTATCTAATAGGGACGTTGTCTTAGACAGCAGTAATGACTGTCACTGTGTTTTGTCCCGACCCTGACAGCATTAACGTGGGGGCTCGGCCCGTTATTTACCTCTATGGTTTATGGGTAAGGAACATCCTGCTGCTGCTGTCCCACCTCATAATCTCATCCTCCTGAGGATACAGTGTGTTTTGCTGCCTGACTGCCTGACTGCCTGACTGCCTGACTGCCTGACTGCCTGACTGTATACCTGTCTACCTGCCTAACTGCCTGTCTGCTGCCTGCCTTTCTATTTTCCTGCCTGACTGCCTGACTGTATACCTGTCTACCTGCCTAACTGCCTGTCTGCTTCCTGCCTATCTACTTTACTGCCTGACTGCCTGACTGTATACCTGTCTACCTGCCTAACTGCCTGTCTGCTTCCTGCCTTTCTATTTTCCTGCCTGACTGCCTGACTGTATACCTGTCTACCTGCCTAACTGCCTGTCTGCTTCCTGCCTTTCTATTTTCCTGCCTGACTGCCTGACTGTATACCTGTCTACCTGCCTAACTGCCTGTCTGCTTCCTGCCTTTCTATTTTCCTGTCTACCTGCCTAACTGCCTGTCTGCTTCCTGCCTTTCTATTTTCCTGCCTGACTGCCTGACTGTATACCTGTCTACCTGCCTAACTGCCTGTCTGCTTCCTGCCTTTCTATTTTCCTGCCTGACTGCCTGACTGTATACCTGTCTACCTGCCTAACTGCCTGTCTGCTTCCTGCCTTTCTATTTTCCTGCCTGACTGCCTGACTGTATACCTGTCTACCTGCCTAACTGCCTGTCTGCTTCCTGCCTTTCTATTTTCCTGCCTGACTGCCTGACTGTATACCTGTCTACCTGCCTAACTGCCTGTCTGCTTCCTGCCTTTCTATTTTCCTGCCTGACTGCCTGACTGTATACCTGTCTACCTGCCTAACTGCCTGTCTGCTTCCTGCCTTTCTATTTTGTTTGCCTGCCCCTGCTGCCTTTCTATTTTTCCTGCCTGACTGCCTGACTGTATACCTGTCTACCTGCCTAACTGCCTGTCTGCTTCCTGCCTTTCTATTTTCCTGCCTGACTGCCTGACTGTATACCTGTCTACCTGCCTAACTGCCTGTCTGCTTCCTGCCTTTCTATTTTCCTGCCTGACTGCCTGACTGTATACCTGTCTACCTGCCTAACTGCCTGTCTGCTTCCTGCCTTTTATTTTCCTGCCTGACTGCCTGACTGTATACCTGTCTACCTGCCTAACTGCCTGTCTGCTTCCTGCCTTCTATTTTCCTGCCTGACTGCCTGACTGTATACCTGTCTACCTGCCTAACTGCCTGTCTGCTTCCTGCCTTTCTATTTTCCTGCCTGACTGCCTGACTGTATACCTGTCTACCTGCCTAACTGCCTGTCTGCTTCCTGCCTTTCTATTTTCCTGCCTGACTGCCTGACTGTATACCTGTCTACCTGCCTAACTGCCTGTCTGCTTCCTGCCTTTCTATTTTCCTGCCTGACTGCCTGACTGTATACCTGTCTACCTGCCTAACTGCCTGTCTGCTTCCTGCCTTTCTATTTTCCTGCCTGACTGCCTGACTGTATACCTGTCTACCTGCCTAACTGCCTGTCTGCTTCCTGCCTTTCTATTTTCCTGCCTGACTGCCTGACTGTATACCTGTCTACCTGCCTAACTGCCTGTCTGAGAGAGAGACAGAGAGAGAGAGAGAGAGAGAGAGAGAGAGAGAGAGAGAGAGAGAGAGAGAGAGAGACAGAGAGAGAGAGAGAGAGAGAGAGAGAGAGAGAGAGAGAGAGAGAGAGAGAGAGAGAGACAGAGAGAGAGAGAGAGAGAGAGAGAGAGAGACAGAGAGAGAGAGAGAGAGAGAGAGAGAGAGAGAGAGAGAGAGAGAGAGACAGAGAGAGAGAGAGAGAGAGAGAGAGAGAGAGAGAGAGAGAGAGAGAGAGAGAGAGAGAGAGAGACAGAGTGAGAGAGAGAGAGAGAGAGAGAGAGAGAGAGAGAGAGAGAGAGAGAGAGAGAGAGAGAGAGAGAGAGAGAGAGAGAGAGAGAGAGAGAGAGAGAGAGAGAGAGAGAGAGAGAGAGAGAGAGAGGAAGGAACCATGAAAGGAGACAGAGGTATTACAACATCAACATCCGGGCCAGCAAGCCAACTGCATCATCTGGCATCGATCGTCTGGCATCACCATCATCAAATCATCGAGCCTAACTGCAGCGGGGTGCCAGGAGCGCCAATTTCCATTGTGAAGGAACTCTCCATGCTGGCTTCATCACCATCAACATATAGTAGATGGCTTTTGTTTTGTTAATCTACTTAATTGTTATGTCTACTTAAATTAGGACTCTTTATCTGTGGTTCTATGCTGCAATTCAGCTTTTAGCCCCTTAATGTTGACGCGCCCGCGGAAATCTAATTAGCATAATATTAAATAAATCCACAAAAAAATCTGTCAGTTTAAGACAGAGACGGGTTTTATATGCATTGATGCTTCTCAATCCACCACATCTGCCTTTGTAGCCCCTCCTCATCTAGGGTGCAAGGTGGCAGAGTGATAGAGGAAATTATAGTTGAAATGATTAATTATATATACATTTCTGATTAAAACCATTTATTCTGATACTATTATGTTATGATATGAAATGCATGGGTTCATGGTTCTTGGCTGTTACTGAAAATGTAAGCAGAACGTATTAATTGTCTGTGCCTCTCGGGAAGTTAAAGGGGTAGAGATGCTATAGCTTTTCAGACAGATAAGAAATGTTTAGGTGGTGTTCCATTAGTGGCGAAAAGTATATCTTTTAGACAGTTTGGAATGTAGTTTTATGGGGGAGTAGAAGGACAGTTCCGGACATAAAAACAATGGGCTCTTGTGAGAATCGGAGAGAGGGTGGGAAACTGATGATGTCATTTTCAGTTTATAACCTGTGGAAAATGTGTATGCGTTTAGTACTCTCTTGTAATAAACGCTGTTACCTTTGGCTTTTAAGACTGGTCTCAATCTACTTCATGCATAATTTATGAACTTACAACTCATTAATGAATTAGAAATTAGTGCGAATTGGTTTTGGCAATAAAACATACAGGATTTAGAGCTAGAGAGGTGTTTGGATGCTTCTCAATCCACCACATCTGCCTTTGTAGCACCTCCTCATCTAGGGTGCAAGGTGACAGAGCTAGAGAGGTGTTTGGATGCTTCTCAATCCACCACATCTGCTTTTTGTAGCACCTCCTCATCTAGGTGCAAGGTGACAGAGCTAGAGAGGTGCTTGGATGCTTCTCAATCCACCACATCTGCCTTTGCAGCCCCTCCTCATCTAGGGTGCAAGGTGACAGAGCTAGAGAGGTGTTTGTCAGACCAGGAGACATCTCAAAAATCCGTCTTCTCAAAAAATCGTCTGTAGCGTCTGAACTAGCAGACAGTCTCTCGACAGTTTTTATAAAGGAAATAGCAGACAGTCTCTAGACAGTATTTATAAAGGAAACAGCAGACAGTCTCCAGACAGCATATCTAAAGGAAATAGCAGACAGTCTCCAAACAGCATATCTAAAGGAAATAGCAGACAGTCTCCAGACAGCATATCTAAAGGAAATAGCAGACAGTCTCCAGACAGCATATCTAAAGGAAATAGCAGACAGTCTCCAGACAGCATATCTAAAGGAAATAGCAGACAGTCTCCAGACAGCATATCTAAAGGAAATAGCAGACAGTCTCCAGACAGCATATCTAAAGGCAATAGCAGACAGTCTCTAGATAGCATATCTAAATGAAACAGCAGACAGTCTCCAGACAGCATATCTAAAGGAAATAGCAGACAGTCTCCAGACAGTTTTTATAAAGGAAATAGCAGACAGTCTCTAGACAGTTTTTATAAAGGATATAGCAGGCAGTCTCTAGACAGTTTTTATAGTGGAAATAGCAGACAGTCTCTAGACAGTTTTTATAAAGGATATAGCAGGCAGTCTCTAGACAGTTTTTATAAAGGAAATAGCAGACAGTCTCTAGACAGTTTTTATAGTGGAAATAGCAGACAGTCTCTAGACAGTTTTTATAAAGGATATAGCAGGCAGTCTCTAGACAGTTTTTATAAAGGAAATAGCAGACAGTCTCTAGACAGTTTTTATAGAGGAAATAGCAGACAGTCTCTAGACAGTTTTTATAAAGGAAATAGCAGACTGTCTGCTGTTTCATTCCCCAAACATATGGAAGAATGTAAGCTGTCTGGTCAGATGAGACAAAAATTTAACTTGTTGGCCATCAAGAAAAATCCTACGTCTGGTGCAAACTCAACACCTCTCATCACTCCGAGAACACCATCCCCACAGTGAAGCAATGTTGTGGCAGCATCATGCTGTGGAGATGTTTTTTATCGGCAGGGACTTGGTCAGAATTTAAAGGAATGATGGATGACGCAAATATAAGGAATCTTGAGAGAAACCTGTTTCAGTCTTCCAGAGATTTGAGACTGGGACGGAGGTTCACCTTCCAGCAGAACAATGACCCTAAGCATACTGCTAAAGCAACACTCGAGTGGTTTAAGGGGAAACGTTTAAATGTCTTGGAATTACCTAGTCAAAGCCCAGACCTCAATCCAATTTAGAATCTGTGGTTTAAAGATTGCTGTACACCTGCAGAACCCATGCCTTGAAGAGTGGACAAAAATCCCAGTGGCTAGATGTGCCAAGCTTATAGAGACATACGTTCTAGAGACTTGCTGCTGTAATTGCTGCAAAAGGTGGATCTACAAAGTATTGACTTTGGGGGTGAATAGTTATGCACACTCAAGTTTACATTTTCTTTTTGTCTTATTTCTTGTTTGTTTCACAATAAGACATGTTTTGCATCTTCAAAGTGGTGGGCATGTTGTGTAAATCAAATGAATCAAACCCCCCAAAACTCCAGGTTGTAAGGCAACAAAATAGGAAAAAATGTCAAGGGGGGTGAATACTGTCGCGAGCCACTGTTGTCACGCCCTGACCTTAGAGCTTTTTATGTCTCTATTTTGGTTTGGTCACGGTGTGATTTGGGTGGGCATTCTATGTTCCTTTTTCTATGTTTTGGCCGGGTATGGTTCTCAAACAGGGACAGCTGTCTATCGTGGTCCTTCTGTAGCTCAGTTGGTAGAGCATGGCGCTTGTAACGCCAGGGTAGTGGGTTTGATCCCGGGACCACCCATACGTAGAATGTATGCACACACTTTGGATAAAAGCGTCTGCTAAATGGCATATATTATTATATTATAATATGAACTCATCATGGCCTGACAAAGATCAAGTAGATATCTAGGCAACTCAAAGGTTTCTGTACCAAATATTAACTTCTGCTTTTCTGATGTATAAAAATACTTATGTCATGCAATAAAATGCAAATGAATTACTTAAAATCATAAAATGTGATTTTCTGGATTTTTGTTTTAGATTCCATCTCTCACAGTTGAAGTGGACCTATGATAAAATGTACAGACCTCTACATGCTTTGTAATTAAGAAAACCTGAAAAATCGGCAGTGTATCAAATACTTGTTCTTCCCAATGTATATACTGTACCCGATACCATCTACTGCATCTTGCCTATGACGTTCTGTAGCATCACTCATTCATATATCTTTATTTACATATTCTTCATCCCTTTACACTTGTGTGTATAAGGTAGTTGTTGTGAATTGTTAGGTTAGATTACGTGTTGGTTATTACTGCATTGTCGGAACTAGAAGCACAAGCTTTTCACTAAACTCACATTAACATCTGCTAACCATGTGTATGTGACAAATAAAATTTGATTTGATTTGGTGACAGCATCATGTTATGAGTATGCTTGTCACCGGCAGGGACTGGGGTGTTTGTCAGGATCACATGAAATATGAAAGGGGCAAAGCCCAGATAAAAGTTAAAGGGAAAACCCACCTCAGGCTGAAAACCCTGGGAGTCCCCAATTGCACAAACGTTTACGCAAAAGTCACACGGGAAACATTTGTGTATTGGGTTTTGGGGTTTTCCCAGGTGTTGAGTGTTCCTGAGTGGCCTAGTCTCAGTCCTGACTTAAATCTGTTTCAAAATAAAATCTCTGACAATGTTTAAATATCCATTAATGATCCCCAAACAAATTTACTGAGCCTGAGCTATTTTGACAAAAAACGATGGATATATGTTGCCCAAGCAGTTGTGCAAATTTGGTACAATCTTAATAATGAAAATGATCTACAACGCTTCCAAGTACTAACTCAGGGGGTAGAGACTTATCTAACATGGATTATTATTATTTTTTATATTTTTATATATTTTTTATATTACTTTCTTTCAATTTAGAAATGTGAAGTCGGATGTGTAGATCTGAAGGAAAACAATGTTTTCCCAATTTGTGTGCTGGGTTGAGAGGTATTTCTTCTTATGTTATGTTGGAGTATACAGTATATTCATAGCAGATCAGTATGCATCGCTGGTCTCCAACACAGTCAAGGTGTGTGTGTCTCTCTCTCTCTCTCTCTCTCTCTCTCTCTCTCTCTCTCTCTCTCTCTCTCTCTCTCTCTCTCTCTCTCTCTCTCTCTCTCTCTCTCTCTCTCTCTCTCTCTCTCTCTCTCTCTCTCTCTCTCTCTCTCTCTCTCTCTCTCTCTC